>NW_028159050.1:17500-32500 GCF_964263955.1 Coregonus lavaretus | reverse complement strand
TCTGCTGCAGTAATAATGAAGCTGAGGGACAAATCACCTCATTATGATCCAAAATGGAGGAGAGGGGAGCGGCTACACCTGAGAGCACCGCTCAGAGCACTTCACAGCACCGCTCAGAGCACTTCACAGCACCGCTCAGAGCACTTCACAGCACCGCTCAGAGCACTTCAGAGCACCGCTCAGAGCACTTCAGAGCACCGCTCAGAGCACTTCAGAGCACCGCTCAGGCTCCTGGAGACACAGAGAACTACAGGCTTCCTTCAGGCTGTTCTTAAGCACACCTGAGGGAGTTGGTGTAGGATAGATATGGTGTGAAATAGGTTAGGTAGGGAGTTGGTGTAGGATAGATATGGTGTGAATAGGTTAGGTAGGGAGTTGGTGTAGAATAGATATGGTGTGAATAGGTTAGGTAGGGAGTTGGTGTAGAATAGATATGGTGTGAATAGGTTAGGTAGGGAGTTGGTGTAGGATAGATATGGTGTGATTAGGTTAGGTAGGGAGTTGGTGTAGAATAGATATGGTGTGAATAGGTTAGGTAGGGAGTTGGTGTAGAATAGATATGGTGTGAATAGGTTAGGTAGGGAGTTGGTGTAGGATAGATATGGTGTGAATAGGTTAGGATAGGGAGTTGGTGTAGAATAGATATGGTGTGAATAGGTTAGGTAGGGAGTTGGTGTAGAATAGATATGGTGTGAATAGGTTAGGTAGGGAGTTGGTGTAGGATAGATATGGTGTGAATAGGTTAGGTAGGGAGTTGGTGTAGGATAGATATGGTGTGAATAGGTTAGGTAGGGAGTTGGTGTAGAATAGATATGGTGTGAATAGGTTAGGATAGGTTAGGATAGACAGGTTATGAACAGGTTATGAACAGGTTATGAACAGGTTATGAACAAGTTAGGAATACCTGGGGGAGTTGTAGGGCAACAGCAGAAGATGGAAACGGACAGCATAATTACTGGAGGAGTTTTTCCTGAACCATGTGACCTCACTAAGACCTGTACTAAGGCCCAGACGTTCTACTGAACCATGTGACCTCACTAAGACCTGTACTAAGGCCCAGACGTTCTACTGAACCATGTGACCTCACTAAGACCTGTACTAAGGCCCAGACGTTCTACTGAACCATGTGACCTCACTAAGACCTGTACTAAGGCCCAGACGTTCTACTGAACCATGTGACCTCACTAAGACCTGTACTAAGGCCCAGACGTTCTACTGAACCATGTGACCTCACTAAGACCTGTACTAAGGCCCAGACGTTCTACTGAACCATGTGACCTCACTAAGACCTGTACTAAGGCCCAGACGTTCTACTGAACCATGTGACCTCACTAAGACCTGTACTAAGGCCCATACGTTCTACTGAACCATGTGACCTCACTAAGACCTGTACTAAGGCCCAGACGTTCTACTGAACCATGTGACCTCACTAAGACCTGTACTAAGGCCCAGACGTTCTACTGAACCATGTGACCTCACTAAGACACATAGGTCACTAGGTCAGGGAAAAACTCAGGCCCCCTAATCATAACATCTCAACCAAGAGTTCCTAATTGAATTATATTTTTTAAACTAATCATTGAGATTAATCAAGTACAATCATAGGAGAGTGTTAGCCTACATCCTCTATGCAAAATGACCCATCAGATCAAGAGAATAATCATCTGGTTTCTCCCAAGGAGAGGTAGGGGGGGGGGGGGGGATTTACTTCAGAGAGACCTGGAACAAAAGGTCCAGCTGCATGAAGTACCCTCTCTATTCTATCCCATAATATAGTCAGCTGCAGAGGGAGAGAGAGTCTTTGGCCTGCATGGCCTACTGCTGGTTATCTAATCTGTTTTTATTCCCGCTTTTAACCCCCTAGAGTCGAATTAGCATAATAACAAAAAAATCCCCATTTTGCATTGGGATGCGTCTCAATCCGCCGCAACCGCCGATGTCGCACGTTCTGCATCTGCGGTGAAAGGTGGCAGATCTAGAGCGGTGTTTGTCAGTCCATGAGACATCCCGAAAAATCGGTCTTGTCACTAAATCGTCTGTAGCGTCCGAACGGTTTGGACTACAAACCAGGACTGAGGAGAGGGACTACAAACCAGGACTGAGGAGAGGGACTACAAACCAGGACTGAGGAGAGGGACTACAAACCAGGACTGAGGAGAGGGACTACAAACCAGGACTGAGGAGAGGGACTACAAACCAGGACTGAGGAGAGGGACTACAAACCAGGACTGAGGAGAGGGACTGAACTAATTAACGTAATAGGGGGGAAGAGAAGATTACATAATCACCGTACTGATTCATTTTCACCTAGCTACCATAGCACCCCTGGGAGAGAACACAAACAGCTCAGAGCCTCCGACACCTCACACAGACAGACAGACAGACAGACAGACAGACAGACAGACAGACAGACACTTCACTCCAGCAGCATGCAGACTGTAGGTCTGGCTCCAACATGGCACCCTATTCCCTATACAGAGCACTATGGGTCCTGGTCAACAGTAGTGCACTATGTAGAGAATAGGATGCCATTTGATTTGGACACAGACCGGATATGATAGGCTGGCTGGCTATCCACTCAGGACAGAACAGTGTTGCTTGTCTAGACATGGACTGACTGGCTGGCTGGCTGACTGGCTGGCTGGCTGGCTATCCACTCAGGACAGAACAGTGTTGCTTGTCTAGACATGGACTGACTGGCTGGCTGGCTGGCTGACTGGCTGGCTGACTGGCTATCCACTTATGACATTCCTGGCAGTGTGCAAACTTAAATGTTGTATTACCATTTTTGTATGTTCTCTATAGTTATGTACTTGAAAACCAATCTGGCACATTTGGGAAAACTCCTGGCAGACTTGATACAAAATATTGTGTAGTGACGTAATTCTTCACTGGATCAGTCTGAAACTTTGCACACACACTGCTGCCATCTGGTGGACTACATCTACATTACATCTAGAATCCTACATCACTGTCTGGCCTTTCTCTTGCATTTTAAAGGTGATGCAGAAAAAAAATAACAATAATAATAAAAAACAGTTTTTTTTTTGTATTATCTTTAACCAGATCTAATGTTTTATATACTCCTACATTAATTTCACATTTCCACAAACTTCAAAGTGTTTCCTTTCAAATGATATCAAGAATATGCACATCCTTGCTTCAGGTCCTGAGCTACAGGCAGTTAGATTTGGGTATGTCATTTTAGGACGAAAATTGAAAAAAAGGGTCCGATCCTTAAGAGGTTAACTCCTCAACTCCAGTATGAGTTCAGACAGACTGCTCTCGGTACACGTGGGAATATTTTCCCAGACCGTGAGACATTATGCCTCATGAACTGAGAGCTCTCTCCTACACAGCCAGCCCATATTTAGCACCACTGTTCATAAAGCCAGTGAGAGAGGAGCGTATCTCTGTTCAGTTCTACTGTCATGCCTCTCCCACACAGCCAGCCCATATTTAGCACCTCTGTTTATTCATAAAGCCATCTGGTGGGCGTTTGGTGAAAACGCTTGAAAACTCAAAAACCATCAATCTCAAATTCATCACTGTTCAATGCTATTTCGGTGTGGAAACAAACAGTGAATCAAGCATTCAGTCTTCCATCTGTCTGCAACACGTGTATAACACTGAGCCAGTTACACATTGTGTTGCTATTTCTGACCAAACATCCACATGTCAAAATGTACATCTCCATTCACGATAAGAGGAGATTCTCAGTGATTGTAACCATCTCTCCAAAGAACTCTCTGCCCCCTGGGGGCCGGCAGGGGTTGATGTTGATGTGTTCTCATCAGCACAGAAGCTAGCAGGCAGACTGACTGTGTCCTTAGCTCTGCCTGAGTGAGTGGGCGTCGAAGGGAGTGTGGAGCTTCAGGCTGAGGGGAAGAGGAGAGAGTGGGAGTTGGCGGGAGTGTTGAGCTTTAGACTGAGAGGAAGAGGGGAGAGTGGAGCTTTAGACTGAGGGGAAGAGGGGAGTGTGGGAGTCGGAGGGAGTGTGGAGCTTCAGGCTGAGGGGAAGAGGACAGAGTGGAGCTTTATGCTGAGGGGAAGAGGGGAGTGTGGGAGTCGGAGGGAGTGTGGAGCTTCAGGCTGAGGGGAAGAGGGGAGAGTGGAGCTTTATGCTGAGGGGAAGAGGGGGAGAGTGGAGCTTTAGGCTGAGGGGAAGAGGGCCTGCTTCTACCCTGTCTCTGGCCTGTCTCTATCCTGTCTCTATCCTGTCTCTAACCTGCCTCTGGCCTGTCTCTATCTTGTCTCTAGCCTGTAGTTATTCTGTCTCTAACCTGTCTCTAGCCTGTCTCTATCCTGTCTCTATCTTGTCTCTAGCCTGTCTCTAACCCGTCTCTAGCCTGTAGTTATTCTGTCTCTAACCTGTCTCTAGCCTGTCTCTATCCTGTCTCTATCTTGTCTCTAACCTGTCTCCAACCTGTCCCTGCTACTGTATAGACTTAGACTGGGAAACGGGAGGGGAGGAAATGAGAGGAGAGACTGGGAGAGGAGAGGAGAGGAGAGGAGAGGAGAGGAGAGGAGAGGAGAGGAGAGGAGAGGAGAGGAGAGGAGAGGAGAGGAGAGAGAGGAGAGGAGAGGAGAGGAGAGGAGAGGAGGGGAGAGGAGAGGAGAGCCCACTACAACAGTGTCTCATTCATTTGTTTGGTTTAGTTCTCTGAGTCATTCCCTCCCTCTATTCTACTCCTTCCTCTCCTCCCTTCTTCTACTCCTCTCTCTGTGTGAGGGGAGCATCGTTGAGCAGTCTGGTTCCACCACATCTGGCCTGCATGAACGAAAAGTTCCCTTTTGATTCAAAAACTACAAACTGTGTGTCACATACTGTATATTTAATCGCAGTGTAGTCTGGACATCGACCTCTCTAAATCTCTCTAAATGTAGAAGCAACATGTTTCTTTAGCTGCAGACTGACGCTCTATAAATATCAAAACATTGCAGCAAGGATTGTGAGAGGTGGATGGGAGGTGGATGGTACAGTATGATCCCAGGAGCAAATGATGCCGTTATCTCTCTGATTTATCAGTATAGACAATCAATCAACCAGATGGGCATTGTCATTCAATAGGACAATTTACCAATCAACAGGGTCTGAGTGATGTTAGGGCTGAAATATCCAATCAGCAGGCACAGCCAATCAGTCTCACATTGTCACTAAGAAGAGGGGCCAATCAGTCTCACATTGTCACTAGGAGGAGGGATAGGCTGTCAACATGAAAGCCAACACACTCTTTCTCTCTCAATTCAATTCAATTCAATTCAATTCAATTTCAATTCAATTTAAGGGCTTTATTGGCATGGGAAACATGTGTTAACATTGCCAAAGCAAGTGAAGTAGATAGTAAACAAAAGTGAAATAAACAATAAATATTAACAGTCTCTCTCTCTCTCTCTCTCTCTCTCTCTCTCTCTCTCTCTCTCTCTCTCTCTCTCTCTCTCTCTCTCTCTCTCTCTCTCTCTCTCTCTCTCTCTCTCTCTCAATTCAATTCAATTCAATTCAATTTAAGGGCTTTAATGTTAACATACGTTTCGTATGTTAACATTGCCAAAGCAAGTGAAGTAGATAGTAAACAAAAGTGAAATAAACAATAAATATTAACAGTAAACATTACACTCAGAAGTTTCAAAAGAATAAAGACATTTCAAATGTCATATTATGTCTATATACAGTGTTGTAATGATGTGCAAATAGTTAAAGTACAAATGGGAAAATAAATAAACATAAATATGGGTTGTGTTTACAATGGTGTTTGTTCTTCACTGGTTGCCCTTTTCTTGTGGCAACAGGTCACAAATCCTGCTGCTGTGATGGCACACTGTGGTTTTTCACCCAGTAGATAAGGGAGTGTATCAAAATTGGGTTTGTTTTTTAATTCTTTGTGGGTCTGTGTAATCTGAGGGAAATGTTGGCAACAGGTCACACATTATGCTGCTGTGTATGTTCTGTTTATCTCTCTCTCAGTGTCTGCTGGGCCATCACTGTGCAGATTGTGTGCAGTGAGTCAGTCAGTCAGTCAGTCAGTCAGTCAGTCAGACAGTCAGTCAGTCAGTCAGTCAGTCAGTCAGTCAGTCAGTAATCCTGTCAGTAAGACAGCCACATGGTCAGTCAGTCATCCAGACAGTCAGTCATCCAGTCAGTCAGTCAGTCAGTCAGTCATCCAGTCAGTCAGTCAGTCAGTCAGTCATCCAGTCAGTCAGTCATCCAGTCAGTCAGTCAGTCAGTCAGTCAGTCATCCAGTCAGTCAGTCAGTCAGTCAGTCATCCAGTCAGTCAGTCAGTCAGTCATCCAGTCAGTCATCCAGTCAGTCAGTCATCCAGTCAGTCATCCAGTCAGTCATCCAGTCAGTCAGTCATCCAGTCAGTCATCCAGTCAGTCAGTCATCCAGTCAGTCAGTCAGTCATCCAGTCAGTCATCCAGTCAGTCAGTCATCCAGTCAGTCAGTCAGTCATCCAGTCAGTCATCCAGTCAGTCAGTCAGTCAGTCAGTCAGTCAGTCATCCAGTCAGTCAGTCAGTCAGTCAGACAGTCATCCAGTCAGTCAGTCAGTCAGTCAGTCAGTCAGTCAGTCAGTCATCCAGTCAGTCAGTCAGTCAGTCAGACAGTCATCCAGTCAGTCAGTCATCCACTCAGTCAGTCAGTCAGTCAGTCAGTCAGTCAGTCAGTCAGTCAGTCATCCAGTCAGTCAGTCATCCACTCAGTCAGTCAGTCATCCAGTCAGTCAGTCAGTCAGTCAGTCAGACAGTCATCCAGTCAGTCAGTCAGTCAGTCATCCAGTCAGTCAGTCAGTCATCCACTCAGTCAGTCAGTCAGTCAGTCAGTCAGTCAGTCAGTCAGTCAGTCAGTCAGTCATCCAGTCAGTCAGTCATCCAGTCAGTCAGTCAGTCATCCACTCAGTCAGTCAGTCATCCAGTCAGTCAGTCAGTCAGTCAGTCAGTCAGTCAGTCATCCAGTCAGTCAGTCAGTCAGTCAGTCAGTCAGTCAGTCAGTCACACAAGTTAGGTAGGTTTATTACAGGTGGATTGACAGGCCGAGGTACATTATATATACAAAAGTATGTGGACACCCTTCAAATTAGTGGATTCGGCTATTTCAGCCACACCCGTTGCTGACAGGTGTATAAAATCGAGCACACAGCCATGCGATCTCCATAGACAAACATTGGCAGTAGAATGCCCTTACTGAAGAGCTCAGTGACTTTCAACGTGGCACCGTCATAGGATGCCACCTTTCCAACAAGTCAGTTTGTTAAATTTCTGCACTGCTAGAGCTGCCCCGGTCAACTGTAAGTGCTGTTATTGTGAAGTGGAAACGTCTCAGAGCAACAACGGCTCAGAAAAGAAGAGGAGGGCCACAAGCTCACAGAACGGGACCGCCGAGTGTAGAAGCGCGTAGCGTCTGTCCTCAGTTGCAACACTCACTACCGAGTTCCAAACTGCCTCTGGAAGCAACGTCAGCACAATAAGTGTTCGTCGGAGATTCATGAAATGGGTTTCCATGGCCGAGCAGCCGCACACAAGCCTAAGATCACCATGCGCAATGCCAAGCGTCGGCTGGAGTGGTATAAAGCTCGCCGCCATTGGACTCTGGAGCAGTGGAAACGCGTTCTCTGGAGTGATAAATGACGCTTCACCATATGGCAGTCCGACGGACGTATTTGGGTTTAACGGATGCCAGGAGAACGCTACTTGCCCCAATGCATAGTGCCAACTGTAAAGTTTGGAGGATAAATAATGGTCTGGAGCTGTTTTTCATGGTTCGGGCTAGGCCCCTTAGTTCCAGTGAAGGGAAATCTTAACGCTACAGCATACAATGACATTCTAGACGATTCTGTGCTTCCAACTTTGTGGCAACAGTTTGGGGAAGGTCCTTTCCTGTTTCAGCATGACAATCCCCCTGTGCACAAAGCGAGGTCCATCCAGAAATGATTTGTCGAGATCGGTGTGGAAGAACTTGACTGGCCTGCACGGAGCCCTGACCTCAACTCCATCGAACACCTTTGGGATGAATTGGAACACAGACTGCGGGCAAGCGCCTAATCGCCCAACATCAGTGCGCAACCTCGCTTTTGCTCTTGTGGCTGAATGGAAACAAGTCCCCGCAGCAATGTTCCAACATCTAGTGGAAAGCCTTCCCAGAAGAGTGGAGGCTGTTATAGCAGCAAAGGGGGGGGGGGGACCAACTCCATATTAATGCCCATGATTTTGGAATGAGATGTTTGACAAGCAGGTGTCCACGTACCTTTGGCCATGTAGTGTACGTCAGGGACATATGTCAGGTGTATGCCTGCCTTTCTCTGTTGTGTTGCAGTATGTTCAGAATGCTGGAATCTCTAGCACACAGATATGGTTATAGATACAGTACCAGTCAAACGTTTGGACACACCTACTCATTCAAGGGTTTTTCTTTATTTGTACTATTTTCTACATTGTAGAATAATTGTGAAGACATCAAAACTATGAAATAACACACGTGGAATCATGTAGTAACCAAGAAAGTGTTAAACAAATCAAAATATATTTTATATTTGAGATTCTTCAAAGTAGCCACCCTTTGCCTTTGTGACAGTTTTGCATACTCTTGGCATTCTCTCAACCAGCTTCACCTGGAATGCTTTTCCAACAGTGTTGAAGGACTTCCCACATATGCTGAGCACTTGTTGGCTGCTTTTCCTTCACTCTGCGGTCCAACTCATCTCAAACCATCTCAATTGGGTTGAGGTCGGGTGATTGTGGAGGCCAGGTCATCTGATGCAGCAATCCATCACTCTCCTTCTTGGTTAAATAGCCCTTACACAGCCTGCAGGTGTGTTTTGGGTCATTGTCCTGTTGAAAAAAAAATGATAGTCCCACTAAGCGCAAACCAGATGGGATGGCGTATCGCTGCAGAATGCTGTGGTAGCGATGCTGGTTAAGTGTGCCTTGAATTCTAAATAAATCACAGACAGTGTCACCAGCAAAGCACCCCACACCATAACACCTACTCCTCCATGCTTTACGGTGGGAAATATACATGCGGAGATCATCCTTTACCTCGCTGTCTCCACCAAGCCATATAGCCCCATCTACTGTACTATGGGCAGCCAGACACCAGCCTTTACCTCACTGTCTCCACCAAGCCATATGGCCCCATCTACTGTACCATGGACAGCCAGACACCAGCCTTTACCTCACTGTCTCCACCAAGCCATATGGCCCCATCTACTGTACCATGGGCAGCCAGACACCAGCCTTTACCTCGCTGTCTCCACCAAGCCATATGGCCCCATCTACTGTACCATGGGCAGCCAGACACCAGCCTTTACCTCGCTGTCTCCACCAAGCCATATGGCCCCATCTACTGTACCATGGACAGCCAGACACCAGCCTTTACCTCGTTGTCTCCACCAAGCCATAGCCCCATCTACTGTACTATGGGCAGCCAGACACCAGCCTTTACCTCGTTGTCTCCACCAAGCCATATGGCCCCATCTACTGTACCATGGGCAGCCAGACACCAGCCTTTACCTCGTTGTCTCCACCAAGCCATATGGCCCCATCTACTGTACTATGGGCAGCCAGACACCAGCCTTTACCTCGCTGTCTCCACCAAGCCATATGGCCCCATCTACTGTACCATGGGCAGCCAGACACCAGCCTTTACCTCACTGTCTCCACCAAGCCATATGGCCCCATCTACTGTACTATGGGCAGCCAGACACCAGCCTTTACCTCGCTGTCTCCACCAAGCCATATGGCCCCATCTACTGTACCATGGGCAGCCAGACACCAGCCTTTACCTCACTGTCTCCACCAAGCCATATGGCCCCATCTACTGTACCATGGGCAGCCAGACACCAGCCTTTACCTCACTGTCTCCACCAAGCCATATGGCCCCATCTACTGTACCATGGGCAGCCAGACACCAGCCTTTACCTCACTGTCTCCACCAAGCCATATGGCCCCATCTACTGTACCATGGGCAGCCAGACACCAGCCTTTACCTCACTGTCTCCACCAAGCCATATGGCCCCATCTACTGAACCATGGGCAGCCAGACACCGGGGATGAGGGTTGGAGGTGCTAGTGGGCCTGGAGAAGATGGTGTCCGTGTCCCAAAAGGCATTATGTTCCCTGTAGAGCCTATGGGCCCTGGGCAAAAGTAGTTCACTATGAAGGGAATAGGGTGCCATTTGGGATGCAGAGGGTGGTTGGAGGGTGGTGTTGCTGCAGGGTTCAGATTAAACTCCAGGACAGATGGGATCTCACCATGGAGGATAGATAGTCCACAAGCTTCAGTAACCAGCTAGAGAAACCATTCCCCCTTTTCCCCTCTCCTCCCCCCTCTCCTCCTCTCTTCCGCTCCCCCTCTCCTCCTCTTTCTCCTCTCCTCCCCTCCCCCCCTCCCCCTCTCCTCCTCTCCCCTCTCCTCTCCTCCTCTCCTCCTCTCCCCCTCTCCTCTTCCTCTCCTCCTCTCCTCTCCTCCTCTCCCCTCTCCTCCTCTCCCCTCTCCTCCTCTCCTCCTCCTCTCCTCCTCTCCTCCTCCTCTCCTTCTATCCTCTCCTCCTCTCCTCTCCTCCTCCTCTCCTTCTATCCTCTCCTCCTCTCCTCTCCTTCTATCCTTCCTCCTCTCCCCTTCTCCTCCTCCTCTCTCCTCCTCTCCCTCTCCTCCTCCCTCCTCCTCTCCTCCTCTCCTCCTCTCCTCTCCTCCTCTCCTCATCTCCTCCTCTCCCCATCTCCTCCTCCTCTCCTCCTCTCCTCCTCTCCCCCTCTCCTCCTCCTCTCCTCCTCTCCTCCTCTCCTCCTCCTCTCCTTCTATCCTCTCCTCCTCTCCTCTCCTCCTGTTGTAGAGTTAATCCAGTTTTAACTAGGAGCTTTCTGTGTCTATATCCCCCCACAACTTTCATCTCTCTCATCCCCTCATGAACTCCCTCTGGTCTGAGGACATATGGACACACACACACACACACACACACACACACACACACACACACACACACACACACACACACAAACACACACTTGGACATATGGACAGGGATGTCAGTGTCTCTGGAGAGAGGATTAACCGTGCCTTTGTTCCAAAGAGGAAATTGGAGGCTATTTTCTGACACCAAATGAATCTATTAGACAGACATATAATATGGAGTAGCAAGTTATTTGGAGAGTCCATCTATAGACGCCCTACAGGCTATCAATATACTTCGGATAGTAACATGTGAACTGCATGCCTGTTGCAACAGGGAAGCATCTATAGGTGTTTAATTGATCCACCATAGACTGTTAGTCACCACTATAGCTATTGGGTCTGTATACTTTTGTTCAGGGATGAAAAATGAAGTTATTCCGCTATTCACCTACTCAACTGTTCATCAATGACCTTCATCTGTTGAAATCTGGAAAGCCTCCACACCCTGCATCTCTCCATGACAGTGAGTGGTCATAAATATAAATTATGTAAGGATTCAAAGATGTTTTGAGATAATTAAAATTTGGATAGAATTGTTTTGGCCCAGTCATCTGACTGGCCGCTCTCTAGCTGGAGTTCCCTCCCCTAGAGAACTAGTTCCCCTGTTGTTGTTTGGTTACTCTGTGCATCAATCAATTTCAATCAATCAATTTTATTTTATATAGCCCTTCTTACATCAGCTAATATCTCGAAGTGCTGTACAGAAACCCAGCCTAAAACCCCAAACAGCTAGTAATGCAGGTGTAGAAGCACGGTGGCTAGGAAAAACTCCCTAGAAAGGCAAAACCTAGGAAGAAACCTAGAGAGGAACCAGGCTATGAGGGGTGGCCAGTCCTCTTCTGGCTGTGCCGGGTGGAGATTATAACAGAACCATGCCAAGATGTTCAAAAATGTTCATAAGTGACAAGCATGGTCAAATAATAATCAGGAATAAATCTCAGTTGGCTTTTCATAGCCGATCATTAGAGTTTAAAACAGCAGGTCTGGGACAGGTAGGGGTTCCATAACCGCAGGCAGAACAGTTTAAACTGGAATAGCAGCAAGGCCAGGCGGACTGGGGATAGCAAGGAGTCACCACGGCCGGTAGTCCCGACGTATGGTCCTAGGGCTCAGGTCTCTCAGTTGGCTTTTCATAGCCGATCATTTAGAGTTGAAAACAGCAGGTCTGGGACAGGTAGGGGTTTCGTAGCCGCAGGCAGAACAGTTGAAACTGGAATAGCAGCAAGGCCAGGCGGACTGGGGGCAGCAGGGTGTCATCATGCCCGGTAGTCCTGACGTATGGTCCTAGGGCTCAGGTTCTCAGAGAGAAAGAGAGAACGAGAGAATTAGAGAGAGCATACTTAAATTCACACAGGACACTGGATAAGACAGGAGAAGTACTCCAGGTATAACCAACTAACCCCAGCCCCCCGACACATAAACTACTGCAGCATAAATACTGGAGGCTGAGACAGGAGCGGTCCGGAGACACTGTGGCCCCATCCGAAGAAACCCCCGGACAGGGCCAAACAGGAAGGATATAACCCCACCCACTCCGCCAAAGCACAGCCCCCGCACCACTAGAGGGATTTCCCCAACCACCAACTTACAATCCTGAGACAAGGCCGAGTATAGCCCACAGAGGTCTCCACCACAGCACAAACAAGGGGGGGGGGGGCGCCAACCCAGACAGGAAGATCACGTCAGTAACTCAACCCACTCAAGTGACGCACCCCTCCCAGGGACGGCATGAAAGAGCACCAGCAGGCCAGTGACTCAGCCCCTGCAACAGGGTTAGAGGCAGAGAACCCCAGTGGAGAGGGGAAACTGCATCAAGCAGTGTCACACATACAGTATGGCATTGGCTCTTCATCAACTACATAACCCTCTAGTATTAGCTAGCTACTTCCTGGCCCTCATGAAACGTATTCTACCGTTAGCTAGCTACTTCCTGTCCCTCATGATACCTATTCTACTGTTATCTAGATAGCTACTTCTGGGGTACGGTGCTTATGCTACAGTTAGCTAGCTAGCTACTTCCTGTCCCTCATGAGACCTATTCTACTGTTATCTAGATAGCTACTTCCTGGGGTATGGTGCTTATGCTACAGTTAGCTAGCTAGCTACTTCCTGTCCCTCATGATACCTATTCTACTGTTATCTAGATAGCTACTTCCTGGGGTATGGTGCTTATGCTACAGTTAGCTAGCTAGCTACTTCCTGTCCCTCATGATACCTATTCTACTGTTATCTAGATAGCTACTTCCTGGGGTATGGTGCTTATGCTACAATTAGCTAGCTATCTAATTCCTGTCCCTCATTATGCTTATTCTACCGTTAGCTAGCTAGCAGTGTTGGGAAAGCTACTCTAAAAAATATAGTTTACCAAGCTACCAACTACTTCACACTGGAAGAAGTTGAGCTACACTAAAGCTACCTTAAGAAAAATATAGTTTACATACAGTGGGGGAAAAAAATATTTAGTCAGCCACCAATTGTGCAAGTTCTCCCACTTAAAAAGATGAGAGAGGCCTGTAATTTTCATCATAGGTACACGTCAACTATGACAGACAAACTGAGGGGAAAAAAATCAAGAAAATCACATTGTAGGATTTTTAATGAATTTATTTACAAATTATGGTGGAAAATAAGTATTTAAATATTAAATATTTTAATATAGTTTACATAACTAAAGCTACTTTGAAAAACGTCTTAAGTAGTAGTTATTACTCTAATCTCGAGAAATTGACAAAACTGACACATTTTTATTTTTGTCAACAAGCAACTTTATATCGAAGTAGTGCCTTCAATTTGAGGTCCTGCATATTCGCAGTTCGGTGAGAGACAACCGTTAGACCCGATGACGTGATTGTGCGCATGAGCTTAGCTAGCAAACATCGCCATGACATCGGCTACAAGTGCGATCTGGGATTTCTATTGGAGAAGCATTTTCTACCTACCGTTAGCTAGCTAGCTACTCCTGTCCCTCATGATGCTATTATACCATTAGCTAGCTAGCTACTTCATGTCCCTCATGCTGTGGTAGCCTGCCAAATAACACCACCAGACCAAATCTGTGCCTGATTAGAGGGCAAGACTGGAAAAATAAAAACAGTAGAACTGGCTTTGTTTCAAGTTTGAGGTCCAGATTTTGAATTTGAATTAGCAGGGCTGTAACTGTAACTGTGCTGAGGGAAGGTTGATGCAACAGCTGCTATGTAGGCAGTGTGGTCTGGACATAAACCTCTCTAATGTAGCTTATGTAGGCTAGCAGGGCTGTTACTAGACCTGTCTAATGTAGCTATGTAGGCTAGCAGGGCTGTAACTAGACCTGTCTAATGTAACTATGTAGGCTAGCAGGGCTGTAACTAGAACCTGTCTAATGTAGCTATGTAGGCTAGCAGGGCTGTTACTAGACCTGTCTAATGTAGCTATGTAGGCTAGCAGGGCTGTAACTAGACCTGTCTAATGTAGCTATGTAGGCTAGCAGGGCTGTTACTAGTTGTAGTTTCAAGTCACATGTTCTGGAACATCTCCTCAGCATACTTTATGTGCTGTATTGGGGTGCATCCTGTTGTCAGTGTTGTCTTGCGGTGTTGTAACACGACTGGTCTTCCTGAAAGGCTGTGTGTGATTGACAGGCTGGATGTCAGCTCTGTGACAGGAGGACGGCTCTGTGTGATTGACAGGCTGGATGTCAGCTCTGTGACAGGAGAAAGGCTCTGTGTGATTGACAGGCTGGATGTCAGCTCTGTGACAGGAGGAAGGCTGTGTGTGATTGACAGGCTGGATGTCAGCTCTGTGACAGGAGAAGGCTGTGTGTGATTGACAGGCTGGATGTCAGCTCTGTGACAGGAGGAAGGCTGTGTGTGATTGACAGGCTGGATGTCAGCTCTGTGACAGGAGGAAGGCTGTGTGTGATTGACAGGCTGGATGTCAGCTCTGTGACAGAAGTAGGTCAGAGGTGAAAGGTCATGGCCATGACCTGGCTCTGACCTGTTTCCAGGACAGTAGTGGCGATCAGCTGAGCCTGCGAGGCATTCCTCCACACACACACACACACACACACACACC
>NW_028159050.1:0-15000 GCF_964263955.1 Coregonus lavaretus | reverse complement strand
TCTCTTTTACTGTATGTATGTTTATCCTAAGGCGTTAGAGATTCCAGGCACTGAGTTCTGGGTATTCCAACGCTCCGGGTATTCCGAGGGGACGGGGAACGTTGAGGAACATCGAGAGGGAAGTTGGGACTTCATCAGTGGGCTGTTGAAAGACAAGACAGAGACACAGACTCATGACATATGTCTGCCCAGTGTTGTGTCCCTCTAAGGGGTGCTTAGTCAGAGGGACTGGGATGTGCTAGAATGTTGCTCTCTAGATGGTAACCGTTTCTCTTCAGTCTACTTTCCAAGAAATGGTCTTAATTGTTGAGGGTCTGGAGACAGCCGTTCACCTTCAAAATGTCATCAACACTCCCACCATCTAGTTTCCCTCTGTAGACAACTCCATCCTGAGCTGTCAAAGTGTCTCAACTCAACATGTCACCATGTTCTTACTCACAGCAGTCAACACAGCCTCCAAGTCAACAAAAGGGACCATGTGTGTTCACAAGCAAGTGTTCAAAATTAAACATTGTTGTTGTACATCGATCACGTCATTAGATTGATTTCCCTGTCATTAGATTGATATAGTAACTAATTACGTCACTTCCTTTGGAATTATCAGATGTGACGGTTGTACCACAGATGAATAGGGGTTAGTGTGTATGCCCCAGTCTGATGGTCTAGGTACAACCCCAGAGACCGGGGTTCAATACCCAACTCTACCTTATTATACAACCCCAGAGACCGGGGTTCAATACCCATCTCTACCCTATTATACAACCCAGAGACCGGGGTTCAATACCCAACTCTACCTTATTATACAACCCCAGAGACCGGGGTTCAATACCCATCTCTACCCTATTATACAACCCCAGAGACCGGGGTTCAATACCCAACTCTACCCTATTATACAACCCCAGAGACCGGGGTTCAATACCCAACTCTACCCTATTATACAACCCCAGAGACCGGGGTTCAATACCCATCACTACCCTATTATACAACCCAGAGACCGGGGTTCAATACACAACTCTACCCTATTTTACAACCCCAGAGACCGGGGTTCAATACCCAACTCTACCCTATTATACAACCCCAGAGACCGGGGTTCAATACCCAACTCTACCCTATTATACAACCCCAGAGACCGGGGTTCAATACCCATCTCTACCCTATTATACAACCCCAGAGACCGGGGTTCAATACCCAACTCTACCCTATTATACAATCCCAGAGACCGGGGTTCAATACCCATCTCTACCCTATTATACAACCCCAGAGACCGGGGTTCAATACCCAACTCTACCCTATTATACAACCCCAGAGACCGGGGTTCAATACCCAACTCTACCCTATTATACAACCCCAGAGACCGGGGTTCAATACCCATCTCTTCTCTATTATACAACCCCAGAAACCGGGGTTCAATACCGGTCTCTACCAAAAACACAGAAAATAAATACATCTATAGAATAGGGGATAGTTCATAATACATCAATAGAATAGGGGTTAGTTCATAATACATCTATAGAACAGGGGTTAGTTCATAATACATCTATAGAATAGGGGCTAGTTAATAATACATCTATAGAATAGGGGTTAGTTAATAATACATCTATAGAATAGGGGTTAGTTAATAATACATCTATAGAATAGGGGTTAGTTAATAATACATCAATAGAATAGGGGTTAGTTCATAATACATCTATAGAATAGGGGTTAGTTCATAATACATCAATAGAACAGGGGTTAGTTCATAATACATCTATAGAATAGGGGTTAGTTCATAATACATCAATAGAACAGGGGATAGTTCATAATACATCAATAGAATAGGGGTTAGTTCATAATACATCTATAGAACAGGGGTTAGTTCATAATACATCTATAGAATAGGGGCTAGTTAATAATACATCTATAGAATAGGGGTTAGTTAATAATACATCTATAGAATAGGGGTTAGTTAATAATACATCTATAGAATAGGGGTTAGTTAATAATACATCAATAGAATAGGGGTTAGTTCATAATACATCTATAGAATAGGGGTTAGTTCATAATACATCAATAGAACAGGGGTTAGTTCATAATACATCTATAGAATAGGGTTAGTTCATAATACATCTATAGAACAGGGGTTAGTTCATAATACATCTATAGAATAGGGGTTAGTTCATAATACATAGAATAGTCGAATATTATGGTGTGATTTACTCCTCTGTGAATGTCATCTATATATAATCTATACAGTGAGGGAAAAAAATATTTGATCCCCTGCTGATTTTTTACATTTGCCCACTGACAAAGAAATGATCAGTCTATAATGTTAATAGTAGGTTTATTTGAACAGTGAGAGACGCATGTCAAAAATGTTATAAATTGATTTGCATTTTAATGAGGGAAATAAGTATTTGACCCCTCTGCAAAACATGACTTAGTACTTGGTGGCAAAACCCTTGTTGGCAATCACAGAGGTCAGACGTTTTTTGTAGTTAGCCACCAGGTTTGCACACATCTCAAGAGGGATTTTGTCGCACTCCTCTTTGCAGATCTTCTCCAAGTCATTAAGGTTTCGAGGCTGATGTTTGGCAACTCAAACCTTCAGCTCCCTCCACAGATTTTCTATGGGATTAAGGTCTGGAGACTCCAGGAACTTAATGTGCTTCTTCTTGAGCCACTCCTTTGTTGCCTTGGCCGTGTGTTTTGGGTCATTGTCATGCTGGAATACCCATCCACGACCCATTTTCAATGCCCTGGATGAGGGAAGGAGGTTCTCACCCAAGATTTGACGGTACATGGCCCCGTCCATCGTCCCTTTGATGCGGTGAAGTTGTCCTTTCCCCTTAGCAGAAAAACACCCCCAAAGCATAATGTTTCCACCTCCATGTTTGACGGTGGGGATGGTGTTCTTGGGGTCATAGGCAGCATTCCTCCTCCTCCAAACACGGCGAGTTGAGTTGATGCCAAAGAGCTCCATTTTGGTCTCATCTGACCACAACACTTTCACCCAGTTCTCCTCTGAATCAGTCAGATGTTCATTGGCAAACTTCAGACAGGCATGTATATGTGCTTTCTTGAGCAGGGGGACCTTGCGGGCGCTGCAGGATTTCAGTCCTTCACGGCGTAGTGTGTTACCAATTGTTTTCTTGGTGACTATGGTCCCAGCTGCCTTGCGATCATTGACAAGATCCTCCCGTGTAGTTCTGGGCTGATTCCTCACCGTTCTCATGATCATTGCAACTCCACGAGGTGAGATCTTGCATGGGCCCCAGGCCGAGGGAGATTGACAGTTATTTTGTGTTTCTTCCATTTGCGAATAATCGCACCAACTGTTGTCACCTTCTCACCAAGCTGCTTAGCGATGGTCTTGTAGCTCATTCCAGCCTTGTGTAGGTCTACAATCTTGTCCCTGACATCCTTGGAGAGCTCTTTGGTCTTGGCCATGGTGGAGAGTTTGGAATCTGATTGATTGATTGATTCTGTGGACAGGTGTCTTTTATACAGGTAACAAGCTGAGATTAAGAGCACTCCCTTTAAGAGTGTGCTCCTAATCTCAGCTCGTTACCTGTATAAAAGACACCTGGGAGCCAGAAATCTTTCCGATTGAGAGGGGGTCAAATACTTATTTCCCTCATTAAAATGCAAATCAATTTATAACAATTTTTGACATGCATTTTTCTGGATTTCTTTGTTGTTATTCTGTCTCTCACTGTTCAAATAAACCTACCATTAAAATTATAGACTGATCATTTCTTTGTCAGTGGGCAAACGTACAAAATCAGCAGGGGATCAAATACCTTTTTCCCTCACTGTATATCATCTGTATATCATCTATATATCATCTATATATCATCTATATATCATATGTATATCATCTATATATCATCTGTATGTCATCTATATATCATCTATATATCATCTATATATCATCTATATATCATCTGTATGTCATCTATATATCATCTGTATGTCATCTGTCATCTCACACCAGACAGGATAACCATCCTGGTCATGATGCCATCTCACACCAGACAGGATAACCATCCTGGTCATGATGCCATCTCACACCAGACAGGATAACCATCCTGGTCATGATGCCATCTCACACCAGACAGGATAACCATCCTGGTCATGATGCCATCTCACACCAGACAGGATAACCATCCTGGTCATTGATGCCATCTCACACCAGACAGGATAACCATCCTGGTCATGATGCCATCTCACACCAGACAGGATAACCATCCTGGTCATGATGCCATCTCACACCAGACAGGATAACCATCCTGGTCATTGATGCCATCTCACACCAGACAGGATAACCATCCTGGTCATGATGCCATCTCACACCAGACAGGATAACCATCCTGGTCATTGATGCCATCTCACACCAGACAGGAAAAGTAAGATGTGGACAAGCCATGGGAATGAACCTCTGTCATCTCCAGGTGAATTGCTTTTATGCAGCGATATATTAGACTGAGCTGATGAATACGACATTCATGTACAGCAACAGTAGGGTACCAAGAAGAGATATTATACCAGTCTGTTTAAAGGTAAGGTCAGACCAGTAGGATTTCCAGGCCTAGAGTACTTAGCACCTCTGAACAGAGTGCTAGCGGGTGGTCCAGAGAGCTAGCGGGTGGTCCAGAGAGCTAGCGGGTGGTCCAGAGTGCTAGCGGGTGGTCCAGAGTGCTAGCGGGTGGTCCAGAGTGCTAGCGGGTGGTCCAGAGTGCTAGCGGGTGGTCCAGAGTGCTAGCGGGTGGTCCAGAGTGCTAGCGGGTGGTCCAGAGAGCTAGCGGGTGGTCCAGAGTGCTAGCGGGTGGTCCAGAGTGCTAGCGGGTGGTCCAGAGTGCTAGCGAGTGGTCCAGAGTGCTAGCGGGTGGTCCCTATAACACACCGTGCCGACAGCAAGCGAAAGATATCTCCTGTCCTAATGGGAACACTCCTGTCCCGCGGCATCGCAGTGGGCTTCTCCTGTCGTGTCCACCTGCAATATGTCAACGAATGTGACATTTAACTATTGTAGTTCCACAGTATGTCACCCAAGCTGACATACTGTTTATGTACCACGCATGGTGACATAGTAGCATGTGGGTTCTTAACAGCCCAGCTGATTGGCACTGAGCTTTCTCCCTGCTCGCTCAGAATACCTCCCCCTCCCTCTCCGTCAAATCAAAACCCATACCAGGAGTTATTTAAGAGGGCTATTCTCGGGGGGGGGAGGGTGTCGAGGACGCTCCGTGTTTAAAAACAAACCTTTGGCATCTGCTGATGGGATGAGGACTGAGGCAGGACTTCAGAACTTCACAACATTCCTTCCTGGTCTTGGCAGAGGTGTGATGGAGGCTGGCGAGGGAAAGGGGACAGGATTCCAAATTGGGACCACTATGATTCTGGCCAAATGAACCCACTCACCCTGGCCTCCCCCAAGAGAGGGTGGAAGGGAGGAGAGTGAGTATGGAGAGGGAGGTAGGGAGGAGGGGGAAAGGGGATACCTAGTCAATTACACAACTGAAATGTGTCTTCCGAATTTAACCCAACCTCTCTCCATCCACGTCATCGGCGCAGTTGTTGTTAGGCGTTAACTGCCTTGCTCAAGGGCAGAACGGCAGGTTTTTCCACCTCGCCGGCTCGGGTGATTTGAACCAGCGACCAACGCTCTTAACCGCTAGGCTACCTGCCTAAGGGAGACAGGGCAAGAGAGCTGGAGGGTGAAGAAGGGGTGGTGGGATGGAAGAGAGTATGGTTGAAATGGTGGAGGACAGGGAGAGGAGGGGAGAAGGATGGGAAGAGAATTCAATACAATGAGGAACTCTGATATGAACAGACGTTCTAATATGACATGCTCAAATATCCAAGCTATTATATTTATATATATAGAAATGTTAACATACTGACACAGTGTCAGATTTGAATTCTGAAATAAATACCTAATGCTGTAACACTGAACCAGTTTATGGAGCCCGCTGTTATTGATAAAGAAGACGTTCTTAATGTACTGGTAATGTACTGTAATGTACTGGTAATGTATTGGTAATGTACTGGCAATGTACTGGTAATGTATTGGTAATGTACTGGTAATGTACTGGTAATGCACTGTAATGCACTGGTAATGTACTGTAATGTACTGTAATTTACTGTAATGTACTGTAATGTACTGGTAATGTACTGGTAATGTACTGTAATGTACTGTAATGTACTGTAATGTACTGGTAATGTACTGTAATGTACTGGCAATGTACTGTAATGTACTGTAATGTACTAGTGATGTACTGGTAATGTACTGTAATGCATTGGTAATGTACTGTAATGTACTGGTAATGTACTGGTAATGTACTGGTAATGTACCGGTAATGTACTGTAATGCACTGGTAATGTACTGTAATGTACTGGTAATGTACTGGTAATGTACTGGTAATGTACTGGTAATGTACTGTAATGTACTGGTAATATACTGTAATGTACTGGTAATGTACTGGTAATGTACCGGTAATGAACTGTAATGCACTGGTAATGTATTGGTAATGTACTGGTAATGTACTGTAATGTACTGTTAATGCTCTGATAATGTACTGTGATGTACTGGTAATGTACTGGTAGTGTACCGGTAATGTAGTGTAATGTAATAGTAATGTACTGTAATGTACTGGTAATGTACTGCAATGTACTGGTAATGAACTGTAACGCACTGGTAATGTATTGGTAATGTACTGGTAATGCACTGCAATGTACTGGTAATGTACTGGTAATGCACCGGTAATGAACTGTAATGCACCGGTAATGCATCGGCAATGTACTGCAATGTACTGGTAATGCACCGGCAATGTACCGGTAATGTACCGGTAATGTACTGGTAATGCACAGGTAATGCACTGGCAATGTACCGGCAATGTACTGGCAATGTACCGGTAATGCATCGGTAATGTATTGGCAATGTACTGGTAATGTACTGGTAATGTACCGGTAATGTACCGGCAATGCACCGATAATGCACAGGTAATGCACCGGTAATGTACTGGTGATGTACTGATGATGTGCTGGTAATGCACTGGCAATGTACCGGCAATGTACCGATAATGCACTGGTAATGCACTGGCAATATACAGATAATGTACTGGTAATGCACTGGTAATGTACTGGTAATGTACCGATAATGCACTGGTAATGTATTGGTAATGTACTGTAATGTATTGGTGATGTACTGGTAATGTATTGGTAATGTACTGTAATGTACTGGTAATGTACTGATAATGTACCGGTAATGCACCGGTAATGTACTGGTAGTGTACTGATAATGCACTGGTAATGTATAGGTAATGTACTGTGATGTACTGTGATGTACTGCCAATGTACTGGTAATGTACTGGTAATGTACTGGTAATGTATTGGCAATGTACTGGCAATGCACCGACAATGCACAGATAATGCACTGGTAATGTACCGATAATGTACTAGTAATGCACTGGCAATGCACCGGTAATGTACTGATAATGCACCGGTAATGCACCGGCAATGTACCGATAATGTACTGGTAATGCACCGGTAATGTACTGGTAATGTACTGATAATGCACCGGCAATGTATTGGTAATGTACTGTAATGTATCGGTAATGTACCGGTAATGTATTGGCAATGTACTGGTAATGTACTGGTCATGTACTGGTAATGTACTGATAATGTACTGGTAATGCACTGGTCATGTACTGGTAATGTACTGATAATGCACCGGTAATGTATTGGTAATATACTGTAATGTACTGTAATGTACTGCCAATGTACTGGTAATGTACTGGTAATGTATTGGCAATGTACTGACAATGTACTGATAATGCACCGGTAATGCATTGGTAATGTACCGGTAATGCACCGGTAATGTACTGTCAATGTACTGATAATGCACAGGTAATGCACCGGTAATGTACTGGCAATGCACCGATAATGCACCGGCAATGTATTGGTAATGTACTGTGATGTATTGGTAATGTACCGGTAATGTACTGGTAATGTATTGCTAATGTACTGGTAATGTACTGGTAATGGACTGTAATGTACTGGTAATGTACTGGTAATGTACTGGTAATGTACTGGTAATGTACTGGTAATGTACTGTAATGTATTGGTAATGTACTGTGATGTACTCTTATTTTTATTGACTTCACATGTTGTGAAATATTTATATGTTTAATAATAAATACAAATGTGTATTTGTAAACACATTTTCGTTTGTGTCATAGATACATTACATTAGTGGAATCTAGCAGAGTTGTCTAGAAACAACCCACAATCTGCAACCACAATCTGCCACCAAAAACAATCTGATCAAAATGACAACAAACAGAGCATCTAATAAAGATGCATAAAGGTTTTATTACTGTGGGTGATACATTTCATCAGTAATATAAAACAACATGAAGTCTCAATATAATCACTAACATAACATATATGTCTCTATAAGCTTGGCACATCTAGCCACTGGGATTTTTGCCCATTCTTCAAGGCAAAACTGCTCCAGCTCCTTCAAGTTGGATGGGTTCCGCTGGTGTATAGCAATCTTTAAGTCATACCACAGATTTTCAATTGGATTGAGGTCTGGGCTTTGACTAGGCCATTCCAAGACGTTTAAATGTTTCCCCTTTGTTGCCTCTCTGATTAATGCCCTCCTTGCCTGGTCCGTGAGTTTTGGTGGGCGGCCCTCTCTTGGCAGGTTTGTTGTGGTGCCATATTCTTTCCATTTTTTAATAATGGATTTAATGGTGCTCCGTGGGATGTCCAAAGTTTCTGATATTTTTTTATAACCCAACCTTGATCTGTACTTTTTCACAACTTTGTCCCTGACCTGTTTGGAGAGCTCCTTGGTCTTCATGGTGCCGCTTGCTTGGTGGTGCCCCTTGCTTAGTGGTGTTGCAGACTCTGGGGCCTTTCAGAACAGGTGTATATATACTGAGATCATGTGACACTTAGATTGCACACAGGTGGACTTTATTTAACTAATTATATGACTTTTGAAGGTAATTGGTTGCACCAGATCTTATTTAGGGGCTTCATAGCAAAGGGGGTGAATACATATGCACGCACCACTTTTCCGTTATTAATTGTTTCAAATTTTTTGAAACAAGTAATTTTTTTCCTTTCACTTCACCAATTTTGACTATTTTGTGTATGTCCATTACATGAAATCCAAATAAAAATCCATTTTAAATTACAGGTTGTAATGCAACAAAATAGGAAAAACGCCAAGCGGGATGAATACTTTTGCAAGGCACTGTATATGGTATCACTTTGTTCAACAAATGGGTTGAAACTAATAGTCTGTGGTTGAATAGCCTGTTGTGCACATGCCACACCTCAAAGCTGTACAGTTGACATGTTACTGAGAACGAATAGCTTGATGAGATTCTGTTGAGCGTCTATAGATGGACTATCCACATACAGTTAGTGGTCAGTCTCTACCTTATTAATGACAAGGACACCATTACAGTAGTGGTCAGTCTCTACCTTATTAATCACAAGGACACCATTACAGTAGTGGTCAGTCTCTACCTTATTAATCACAAGGACACCATTACAGTAGTGGTCAGTCTCTACCTTATTAATCACCGGGACACCATTACAGTAGTGGTCAGTCTCTACCTTATTAATCACAAGGACACCATTACAGTAGTGGTCAGTCTCTACCTTATTAATCACAAGGACACCATTACAGTAGTGGTCAGTCTCTACCTTATTAATCACAAGGACACCATTACAGTAGTGGTCAGTCTCTACCTTATTAATCACAAGGACACCATTACAGTAGTGATCAGTCTCTACCTTATTAATCACAAGGACACCATTACAGTAGTGGTCAGTCTCTACCTTATTAATCACAAGGACACCATTACAGTAGTGGTCAGTCTCTACCTTATTAATCACAAGGACACCATTACAGTAGTGGTCAGTCTCTACCTTATTAATCACAAGGACACCATTACAGTAGTGGTCAGTCTCTACCTTATTAATCACAAGGACACCATTACAGTAGTGGTCAGTCTCTACCTTATTAATGACAAGGACACCATTACAGTAGTGGTCAGTCTCTACCTTATTAATCACAAGGACACCATTACAGTAGTGGTCAGTCTCTACCTTATTAATCACAAGGACACCATTACAGTAGTGGTCAGTCTCTACCTTATTAATGACAGGGACACCATTACAGTAGTGGTCAGTCTCTACCTTATTAATCACCGGGACACCATTACAGTAGTGGTCAGTCTCTACCTTATTAATCACAAGGACACCATTACAGTAGTGGTCAGTCTCTACCTTATTAATCACAAGGACACCATTACAGTAGTGGTCAGTCTCTACCTTATTCATGACAAGGACACCATTACAGTAGTGGTCAGTCTCTACCTTATTAATCACCGGGACACCATTACAGTAGTGGTCAGTCTCTACCTTATTAATGACAAGGACACCATTACAGTAGTGGTCAGTCTCTACCTTATTAATCACCGGGACACCATTACAGTAGTGGTCAGTCTCTACCTTATTAATCACAAGGACACCATTACAGTAGTGGTCAGTCTCTACCTTATTAATCACAGGGACACCATGTCACACCCTGGCTCTGGGACTCTATTTGTTGAGCCAGGGTGTGTTCATTCTATGTGGTTATTTCTATGTTGGGGGTTCTAGTTTGTTGTTTTCTATGTTTGCCTGAGTGACTCCCAATCAGAGGCAACGAGTGTCAGCTGTTGGCTGGTTGTCTCTGATTGGGAGCCATATTTAAACTGTCTGTGTTTCACTTTGTGTTTGTGGGTTTTTGTTCCGTGTTCGGTCATTGTCACCGTGGACGTTACGAGTCGTTTATTGTTTTGTTTCGTGCTTTCATATAATAAAGTAACATGTTCGTTCATCACGCTGCGCATTGGTCTATTTCTCTCCCTGACGATCGTGACACACCATTACAGTAGTGGTCAGTCTCTACCTTATTAATCACAGGGATACCATTACAGTAGTGGTCAGTCTCTACCTTATTAATCACCGGGACACCATTACAGTAGTGGTCAGTCTCTACCTTATTAATCACAGGGACACCATTACAGTAGTGGTCAGTCTCTACCTTATTAATCACAATGACACCATTACAGTAGTGGTCAGTCTCTACCTTATTAATCACCGGGACACCATTACAGTAGTGGTCAGTCTCTACCTTATTAATCACAAGGACACCATTACAGTAGTGGTCAGTCTCTACCTTATTAATCACAAGGACACCATTACAGTAGTGGTCAGTCTCTACCTTATTAATCACCGGGACACCATTACAGTAGTGGTCAGTCTCTACCTTATTAATCACAAGGACACCATTACAGTAGTGGTCAGTCTCTACCTTATTAATCACAAGGACACCATTACAGTAGTGGTCAGTGTGTGAAATTGAAATATATTTCATCTGTTGCAGTATAACTGATGATCTGAGGTCAGGGTGGAGACTCTAGACAGCCAGTATAACTGATGATCTGAGGTCAGGGTGGAGACTCTAGACAGCCAGTATAACTGATGATCTGAGGTCAGGGTGGAGACTCTAGACAGCCAGTATAACTGATGATCTGAGGTCAGGGTGGAGACTCTAGACAGCCAGTATAACTGATGATCTGAGGTCAGGGTGGAGACTCTAGACAGCCAGTATAACTGATGATCTGAGGTCAGGGTGGAGACTCCAGACAGCCAGTATAACTGATGATCTGAGGTCAGGGTGGAGACACTAGACAGCCAGTATAACTGATGATCTGAGGTCAGGGTGGAGACTCCAGACAGCCAGTATAACTGATGATCTGAGGTCAGGGTGGAGACTCTAGACAGCCAGTATAACTGATGATCTGAGGTCAGGGTGGAGACACTAGACAGCCAGTATAACTGATGATCTGAGGTCAGGGTGGAGACTCCAGACAGCCAGTATAACTGATGATCTGAGGTCAGGGTGGAGACTCTAGACAGCCAGTATAACTGATGATCTGAGGTCAGTGTGGAGACTCCAGACAGCCAGTATAACTGATGATCTGAGGTCAGGGTGGAGACTCTAGACAGCCAGTATAACTGATGATCTGAGGTCAGGGTGGAGACTCTAGACAGCCAGTATAACTGATGATCTGAGGTCAGGGTGGAGACTCCAGACAGCCAGTATAACTGATGATCTGAGGTCAGGGTGGAGACTCCAGACAGCCAGTATAACTGATGATCTGAGGTCAGGGTGGAGACTCTAGACAGCCAGTATAACTGATGATCTGAGGTCAGGGTGGAGACTCTAGACAGCCAGTATAACTGATGATCTGAGGCCAGGGTGGAGACTCTAGACAGCCAGTATAACTGATGATCTGAGGCCAGGGTGGAGACTCTAGACAGCCAGTATAACTGATGATCTGAGGTCAGGGTGGAGACTCTAGACAGCCAGTATAACTGATGATCTGAGGTCAGGGTAGAGACTCTAGACAGCCAGTATAACTGATGATCTGAGGTCAGGGTGGAGACTCTAGACAGCCAGTATAACTGATGATCTGAGGTCAGGGTGGAGACTCCAGACAGCCAGTATAACTGATGATCTGAGGTCAGGGTGGAGACTCTAGACAGCCAGTATAACTGATGATCTGAGGTCAGGGTGGAGACTCCAGACAGCCAGTATAACTGATGATCTGAGGTCAGGGTGGAGACACTAGACAGCCAGTATAACTGATGATCTGAGGTCAGGGTGGAGACTCTAGACAGCCAGTATAACTGATGATCTGAGGTCAGGGTGGAGACTCTAGACAGCCAGTATAACTGATGATCTGAGGTCAGGGTGGAGACTCTAGACAGCCAGTATAACTGATGATCTGAGGTCAGGGTGGAGACTCTAGACAGCCAGTATAACTGATGATCTGAGGTCAGGGTGGAGACTCCAGACAGCCAGTATAACTGCTGATCTGAGGTCAGGGTGGAGACTCTAGACAGCCAGTATAACTGATGATCTGAGGTCAGGGTGGAGACTCCAGACAGCCAGTATAACTGATGATCTGAGGTCAGGGTGGAGACTCTAGACAGCCAGTATAACTGATGATCTGAGGTCAGGGTGGAGACTCTAGACAGCCAGTATAACTGATGATCTGAGGTCAGGGTGGAGACTCTAGACAGCCAGTATAACTGATGATCTGAGGTCAGGGTGGAGACTCCAGACAGCCAGTATAACTGATGATCTGAGGTCAGGGTGGAGACACTAGACAGCCAGTATAACTGATGATCTGAGGTCAGGGTGGAGACTCTAGACAGCCAGTATAACTGATGATCTGAGGTCAGGGTAGAGACTCCAGACAGCCAGTATAACTGATGATCTGAGGCCAGGGTGGAGACTCTAGACAGCCAGTATAACTGATGATCTGAGGTCAGGGTGGAGACTCTAGACAGCCAGTATAACTGATGATCTGAGGTCAGGGTGGAGACTCTAGACAGCCAGTATAACTGCTTACGTCAGAGATAAGCAGTGAAGATAATGTGTTCATCCCAATTGCCACACTACATAGTACACTACTGCTAGCCAGAGCTCTATGGGGCCTGATCAAAAGGAGTGCACTACGTGTTTAGGGAGTAGTTTGCCATTTCAGACTCAACCAATGTCTTTACTAGTTCCATTGGGCATCTTTCCAGGAAGTGCTTGCAAACACTTTCTCAACACCAGCAGAAACAACGACAAGTAAGCAAGCAGCGCAAAATCAGCACTTTGAACAACCGAGGCATAACACGTCAAAAAATAAAATAAAATAAACAATTTTGTGTTGGTGAGAAGTGTGAGAGCCAGTGTTTTAAGTGCAGTAGAGAATATGTCTGGTTTAGCTCACTGCGTGTTTCCATTTTGTCTTGTTTCCCTGTACGGGTTCATTAGTTCTGAATGAGTAGAGATAGCTAGCCTACTACAAGCAGCATTTACAACCCATTAGAATTCATCAGAGGGCCAAGTCTGACTCACATACTAAGTAGAGAGAGAGAGAGAGGGGGGGGGGGGGGGAGAGAGGGGGAGAGAGAGAGAGAGAGAGAGAGAGAGAGAGGGGGGAAAGAGAGAGAGAGAGAGGGGGAGAGAGAGAAAGAGAGAGAGAGAGAGAGAGGGGGGGAGAAAGAGAGAGAGAGAGAGGGGGAGAGAGAGAGAGAGAGAGAGGGGGGAGAAAGAGAGAGAGAGAGAGGGGGAGAGAGAGAAAGAGAGAGAGAGAGAGAGAGAGAGAGAGAGAGGGGGAGAGAGAGAAAGAGAGAGAGAGAGAGAGAGGGGGGAGAAAGAGAGAGAGAGAGAGGGGGAGAGAGAGAGAGAGAGAGAGGGGGGGAGAAAGAGAGAGAGAGAGAGGGGGAGAGAGAGAAAGAGAGAGAGAGAGAGAGAGAGAGAGAGAGAGAGAGAGAGAGAGAGAGAGAGAGAGAGAGGGGGAGAGAGAGAAAGAGAGAGAGAGAGAGAGAGAGAGAGAGAGAGGAGAGAGAGAGAGAGAGAGAGAGAGAGAGAGAGAGAGAGAGAGAGAGAGAGAGAGCGAGAGAGAGAGAGAGAGAGAGAGAGTCTGCATCTCTTCATCTTTGCCTGTATGACTAAGGATCTCTTCATTAAATCTGAAGAGAGGCTTCAAATATGTAAGGGGTTTATTTCTGCATTTTACAGATCCATTAAACCAGTGGTTCCCAACCAGATCCATTAGACCAGTGGTTCCATAGGCCTACTGGTAAAATGCACACGTGGGGGTACTTCAGGGGTACTCCGGGCAGAGAGTACCAAATTCAGTTTGTGGTACAGTAACAGAAAAAGGTTGGGAACCACTGGGTTAGTTAGACCTTGTCTGTGAGTGCCACTGCTTGGCTGATAAAATTATCTTCCTGATGTGCTAGATTTGTCCACAAGGGGGAGCCCTTGCTCCTCAAACTGATCAACGTCAACCAGAGCCAGCTGGAAGTATTGGTAGTAATGGCAGTGGGTTGAACCCAGGTCTGATATTCCATTCAGTGGGTTGAACCCAGGTCTGATATTCC
>NW_028159051.1:0-31774 GCF_964263955.1 Coregonus lavaretus | reverse complement strand
CAGAAATACAAACCTGTTTGGTTTCCTGCAATCTACAGAGGTAGAGGAGGCAGGCCACATGGTGGGCACGGACTTTATGGAACCCTTTTCCCAAGAGCAAGAAGGGAAATGTCGTTCTACTTGTGATTGTGGACTATTTCACAAAGTGGGTGGAGCTTTTTCCCCTCAGAGACAGCAAAACTCACATTGAAGAGGAGGTTAGGAAGAAAGCGGGACTGGCCCAAAACAGCCCTCTCCTCCTCCTAACAGCTCTCTCCTCCTCCTAACATGACAGCTCTCTCCTCCGACTAACATGACAGCTCTCTCCTCCGACTAACATGACAGCTCTCTCCTCCGACTAACATGACAGCTCTCTCCTCCGACTAACATGACAGCTCTCTCCTCCAACTAACATGACAGCTCTCTCCTCCGACTAACATGACAGCTCTCTCCTCCGACTAACATGACAGCTCTCTCCTCCGACTAACATGACAGCTCTCTCCTCCGACTAACATGACAGCTCTCTCCTCCGACTAACATGACAGCTCTCTCCTCCGACTAACATGACAGCTCTCTCCTCCGACTAACATGACAGCTCTCTCATCCTCCTAACATGACAGCTCTCATCCTCCTCCTAACATTACAGCTCTCTCCTCCTCCTGACATTACATCTCTCTCCTCCTCCTAACAGCTCTCTCCTCCTCCTAACATGACAGCTCTCTCCTCCTCCTAACATTCCATCTCTCTCTCCTCCTGACATTCCAGCTCCCTCTTCCTCCTGACATTCCAGCTCTCTCCTCCTCCTGACATTCCAGCTCTCCCCTCCTCCTGACATTCCAGCTCTCTCCTCCTCCTGACATTCCAGCTCTCTCCTCCTCCTCCTCCTGACAGCTCTCTCCTCCGACTAACATGACAGCTCTCTCCATCACCCAGCTCTACTAGCTACAACCTGCAGTTACCACTCCCTCCCTCCCATCCCCCATCTCTCCATCACCCAGCTCTACTAGCTACAACCTGCAGTTACCACTCCCTCCCATCCCCCATCTCTCCATCACCCAGCTCTACTAGCTACAACCTGCAGTTACCACTCCCTCCCATCCCCCATCTCTCCATCACCCAGCTCTACTAGCTACAACCTGCAGTTACCACTCCCTCCCTCCCATCCCCCATCTCTCCATCACCCAGCTCTACTAGCTACAACCTGCAGTTACCACTCCCTCCCATCCCCCATCTCTCCATCACCCAGCTCTACTAGCTACAACCTGCAGTTACCACTCCCTCCCATCCCCCATCTCTCCATCACCCAGCTCTACTAGCTACAACCTGCAGTTACCACTCCCTCCCTCCCTCCATCCCCCATCTCTCCATCACCCAGCTCTACTAGCTACAACCTGCAGTTACCACTCCCTCCCATCCCCCATCTCTCCATCACCCAGCTCTACTAGCTACAACCTGCAGTTACCACTCCCTCCCATCCCCCATCTCTCCATCACCCAGCTCTACTAGCTACAACCTGCAGTTACCACTCCCTCCCATCCCCCATCTCTCCATCACCCAGCTCTACTAGCTACAACCTGCAGTTACCACTCCCTCCCATCCCCCATCTCTCCATCACCCAGCTCTACTAGCTACAACCTGCAGTTACCACTCCCTCCCTCCCTCCCTCCCTCCCTTCCTCCCTCCCACCCCCCATCTCTCCATCACCCAGCTCTACTAGCTACAACCTGCAGTTACCACTCCCTCCCTCCCTCCCTCCCTCCCTTCCTCCCTCCCATCTCCCATCTCTCCATCACCCAGCTCTACTAGCTACAACCTGCAGTTACCACTCCCTCCCTCCCTCCCTCCCTCCCATCCCCCATCTCTCCATCACCCAGCTCTACTAGCTACAACCTGCAGTTACCACTCTCTGTACTCCTCCCTCCCTCCCTCCCTTCCTCCCTCCCATCCCCCATCTCTCCATCACCCAGCTCTACTAGCTACAACCTGCAGTTACCACTCTCTGTACTCCTCCCTCCCTCCCTCCCTCCCGCCCTTCCTCCCTCCCATCTCCCATCTCTCCATCACCCAGCTCTACTAGCTACAACCTGCAGTTACCACTCTCTGTACTCCTCCCTCCCTCCCTCCCTCCCGCCCTTCCTCCCTCCCATCCCCCATCTCTCCATCACCCAGCTCTACTAGCTACAACCTGCAGTTACCACTCTCTCCCTCCCTCCCTCCCTCCCTCCCGCCCTTCCTCCCTCCCATCCCCCATCTCTCCATCACCCAGCTCTACTAGCTACAACCTGCAGTTACCACTCTCTGTACTCCTCCCTCCCTCCCTCCCTCCCGCCCTTCCTCCCTCCCATCTCCCATCTCTCCATCACCCAGCTCTACTAGCTACAACCTGCAGTTACCACTCTCTGTACTCCTCTCTCCCTCCCTCCCTCCCGCCCTTCCTCCCTCCCATCCCCCATCTCTCCATCACCCAGCTCTACTAGCTACAACCTGCAGTTACCACTCTCTCCCTCCCTCCCTCCCTCCCTCCCGCCCTTCCTCCCTCCCATCCCCCATCTCTCCATCACCCAGCTCTACTAGCTACAACCTGCAGTTACCACTCTCTGTACTCCTCCCTCCCTCCCTCCCTTCCTCCCTCCCATCCCCCATCTCTCCATCACCCAGCTCTACTAGCTACAACCTGCAGTTACCACTCTCTGTACTCCTCCCTCCCTCCCTCCCGCCCTTCCTCCCTCCCATCCCCCATCTCTCCATCACCCAGCTCTACTAGCTACAACCTGCAGTTACCACTCTCTGTACTCCTCCCTCCCTCCCTCCCTCCCGCCCTTCCTCCCTCCCATCCCCCATCTCTCCATCACCCAGCTCTACTAGCTACAACCTGCAGTTACCACTCTCTGTACTCCTCCCTCCCTTCCTCCCTCCCATCCCCCATCTCTCCATCACCCAGCTCTACTAGCTACAACCTGCAGTTACCACTCTCTGTACTCCTCCCTCCCTCCCTCCCTTCCTCCCTCCCATCCCCCATCTCTCCATCACCCAGCTCTACTAGCTACAACCTGCAGTTACCACTCTCTGTACTCCTCCCTCCCTCCCTCCCTCCCTCCCTTCCTCCCTCCCACCCCCCATCTCTCCATCACCCAGCTCTACTAGCTACAACCTGCATTTACCACTCTCTGTACTCCTCCCTTCCTCCCTCCCTCCCGCCCTTCCTCCCTCCCATCCCCCATCTCTCCATCACCCAGCTCTACTAACTACAACCTGTGCTCCCTGATGTCCTCTGCACACTACAGTTACCACTGACTGCACTTCTCCCCCATCCCTCCCAACACCCACCTCTTCAGCAACCTGTGCTCTACTTAGCACACTGTGGTTAGTTAACACTAGTTCTAACATTCTTCTAAAACAGGGACATAGAGGGGCGTATCTACCATACTCCCCTCTTCTCCCCTAGTCCCTGTCGCCTGTGGGATGCTCATCACCCTTCTCCGTTCTTCCACATTCTTCCCTGTCTCTATTCCACACATTCATCAATATGTGATGATGAGAGGATAGGACTTGTCACAGCTGACTGACTGGCTGACTGAATGGCTGGCTGGCTGGCTGGCTGGCTGGCTGGCTGGCTGACTGGCTGGCTGGCTGGCTGGCTGGCTGGCTGGCTGGCTGACTGACTGACTGGGGCTGGCTGGGGCTGACTGACTGGCTGGCTGTCTGAATAGCTGGCTGGCTGACTGGCTAGCTGGCTGAATATCTGGCAAGCTGGCTGGCTGGCTGGCTCAATATATGGCTGGCTGACTGGCTGGCTGAATATCTGGCTAGCTGGCTGGCTGGCTGGCTCAATATATGGCTGGTTGACTGGCTGGCTGAATATCTGGCTGGCTGGCTGGCTGAATATCTGGCTAGCTGGCTGGCTGGCTGGCTCAATATATGGCTGGTTGACTGGCTGGCTGAATATCTGGCTGGCTGGTTGAATATCTGGCTAGCTGGCTGGCTGGCTGGCTCAATATATGGCTGGCTGACTGGCTGGCTGAATATCTGGCTGGCTGGTTGAATATCTGGCTGGCTGACTGGCTGGCTGGCTCAATATATGGCTGGCTGACTGGCTGAATATCTGGCTGGCTGGCTGGCTGAATATCTGGCTAGCTGGCTGGCTGGCTGGCTCAATATATGGCTGGTTGACTGGCTGGCTGAATATCTGGCTGGCTGGTTGAATATCTGGCTAGCTGGCTGGCTGGCTGGCTCAATATATGGCTGGCTGACTGGCTGGCTGAATATCTGGCTGGCTGGTTGAATATCTGGCTGGCTGGCTGAATATCTGGCTGACTAGATGGATGGCTGAATAGATGGATGGCTGGCTGACTGGCTGGGGCTAGGTGGGCATCAACAGTCAGGCAGGGAGGGACAGTGTTAACGGTCAGGACATAGCACTGACAGAATACATTACCACCCAAATACAGGCCTGGGAAAACAAGGTGTATAAAGACTACACAAATCCAGGAACGTACTGAACATACTGTGCCTTGCCTGCATGCCTGTCACGGATTCTGCCGAGGCTGCCCCTCCTCCTTGCTCGGGCAGGCTTCGGCGTTCGTCGTCACCGGAGTACTAGCTGCTGCCGATCTACGTTTCTATGTTCTACCTGTTGTTGTCTGATTGTCTCACACCTGTTTCCCATCGGGCAATTACGCCTTCCCTATTTAACCCGATGGCTCCCATTGTGTTTTGTGCGTGTTTGTTATTTCGTTTCGTGTGTCGTTTGGTGAGCGGGTTTACTCCTCCCTGTGTGGAGGTATTTTGTATTTGTTTCTTTACTTGTTTGTAAAGTACGTTTTCATCGAGTTCTGTGTCCTGCGCCTGACTTCGATCCACCGCATTACACTGACACTCGTGACAATGCCTGATCATAGACAAGCCACTTGTTAAAGAAACTACAGATGTAGGATCTTAATTTGATCACCCTGCTGCAGGAGAACTTTCCTGCAATGCAGGACAGTTAAAACTTGTAATGTAGTTTAGGAAAGTTCAAATCAAGAAGGCTGGTCTGAATGCTCGTTTAACTTCATTCAGTAAGCATAACATAATTAACTTTGTTTCCTGTTCTAGGGGCATTGTGGGAGAAAGAGTACAAATGTATCACCATCATCATAGTGTCTTGTTTCTCCTCCTCTTTCCTATTAGCCAAGTGAGGAATGTCATTCACCTATTGACCAATTGCCAATAATCATTGATGGTGTCGTGCTGCTTCGACAATCCATATCAGTACTACTGTGTATCCACCCGGTGGTTATAGGCGTAGATGATCATGATGGTGCTAGCTATTGGTGCTAGCTCTAAATGGGGATGAAAACAGATGATGCACTGATGAGTGCATGACCTTTCTCCTCAGCCTCAGAGGTCACAATGTAAAGCGTTTGGTTGCAGCAGTGGATGGTTGGTGATTGTTTGACAACACGGACCACGTTTACATGCACACCAATATCCCGTTACTATTCGGGATACTCAAGTATTCTGTTTTTTGAGTTGACGCTCATAAACATCATATCCCGTTTACAATAACCAGAAAAAAGCTTGTATCCCGGTTATGTAAAACCAGGATAGGATGCCTGGGATATGCTGATCTTATCCCGTTTACTGTTGTTTTGTCACAGTGTGCGCAGGCTCAGTTGTGCATATCATGGGTGTTGTGCTGTCTATGGTGTTGTGTGATGATGTTTTCATCTGATTGTCACTTCAATAAGTAGGCTACCTGCGCAATTCCATAATAATAATAATTGCATAATAATTTATTTTGCTGATACTCCGTACTGGACCTAGTATAAACATCAGACCTAGCTATGGAAACACAATGTCCCTGGGGCGGCAGGTAGCTTAGTGGTTAAGAGCGTTGTGCCAGTAACCGAAAGGTTGCTGGTTCTAATCACCGAGCCGATTAGGTAAAAAAAATCTGTCGATGTGCCCTTGAGCAAGGCACCTAACCCTAATTGCTCCTGTAAGTCGCTCTGGATAAGAGCGTCTGCTAAATGACTAACATTTTAAAATGTATAACATCAGCACTAGATATGGAAACACAATGTCCCTAATATAACATTGTGGTGTATTCACTTGTGGAACTATGGTGTTACAGTGGAAAAACAGCATTAGTTACCCCAAGGACATTGATCGAGTATTTGCAAGATTGCAAGATGGTTAAAAGTGTATGTGAGTCTCTTTCACACAAACACTGACACACACACACACACACACCCTCACTCAGTGCAACCACAAAGGGTCCATCAGAGATGAGGTGGTGATGGAATAAGCTATTTCCTAGCTGAACCTAATCCCTGAATTGATGTGATGGGCAGAGTTCAGTAGGCTGTTGCAGGCAGTGTGTTGCTGGCTGGTTCAGTAGGCTGCTGCAGGCAGTGTGTTGCTGGCTGGTTCAGTAGGCTGCTGCAGGCAGTGTGTTGCTGGCTGGTTCAGTAGGCTGTTGCAGGCAGTGTGTTGCTGGCTGGTTCAGTAGGCTGCTGCAGGCAGTGTGTTGCTGGCTGGTTCAGTAGGCTGCTGCAGGCATCGTGTTGCTGGCAGGTTCAGTAGGCTGCTGCAGGCAGTGTGTTGCTGGCTGGTTCAGTAGGCTGTTGCAGGCAGTGTGTTGCTGGCTGGTTCAGTAGGCTGTTGCAGGCAGTGTGTTGCTGGCTGGTTCAGTAGGCTGCTGCAGGCAGTGTGTTGCTGGCTGGTTCAGTAGGCTGTTGCAGGCAGTGTGTTGCTGGCTGGTTCAGTAGGCTGTTGCAGGCAGTGTGTTGCTGGCTGGTTCAGTAGGCTGCTGCAGGCAGTGTGTTGCTGGCTGGTTCAGTAGGCTGCTGCAGGCATCATGTTGCTGGCTGGTTCAGTAGGCTGCTGCAGGCATCATGTTGCTGGCTGGGTGGAAAATACATGGTGATGTGGACAGTAAGGGACTTCAGGGAAATCCTTCAAGCTCCTCTCTCTCTCTCTCTCAATTCAATTCAATTCAATTTCCAAAAAATTTCAATTTAAGGGCTTTATTGGCATGGGAAACGTGTGTTAACATTGCCAAAGCAAGGGAAGTAGATAGTAAACAAAAGTGAAATAAACAATAAATATTAACAGTAAACATTACACTCAGAAGTTTCAAAAGAATAAAGACATTTCAAATGTCATATTATGTATATATACAGTGTTGTAACAATGTGCAAATAGTTAAAGTACAAATGGGAAAATAAATAAACATAAATATGGGTTGTATTTACAATGGTGTTTGTTCTTCACTGGTTGCCCTTTTCTTGTGGCAACAGGTCACAAATCTTGCAGCTGTGATGGCACACTGTGGTTTTTCACCCAGTAGATAAGGGAGTTTATCAAAATTGGGTTTGTTTTCGAATTCTTTGTGGATCGCTGTAATCTGAGGAAATATGTGTCTCTAATATGGTCATACATTTGGCAGGAGGTTAGGAAGTGCAGCTCAGTTTCCACCTCATTTTGTGGGCAGTGTGCACATAGCCTGTCTTCTCTTGAGAGCCAGGTCTGCCTACGGCGGCCTTTCTCAATAGCAAGGCTATGCTCACTGAGTCTGTACATAGTCAAAGCTTTCCTTAAGTTTGGGTCAGTCACAGTGGTCAGGTATTATGCCACTCTGTACTCTCTGTTTAGGGCCAAATAGCATTCTAGTTTGCTCTGTTTTTTCTGTTTGTTCTTTCCAATGTGTCAAGTAATTCTCTTTTTGTTTTCTCATGATTTGGTTGCGTCGAATTGTGTTGTTGTTGTTGTTGTTGTCCTGGGGCTGTGTGGGGTCTGTTTGTGTTTGTGAACAGAGGCCCAGGACAAGCTTACTTAGGGGACTCTTCTCCAAGTTCATCTCTCTGTAGGTGATGGCTTTGTTATGGAAGGTTTGGGAATCGCTTCCTTTTAAGTGGTTATAGAATTTAACGGCTCTTTTCTGGATTTTGATAATTAGCAGGTATTGGCCTAATTCTGCTCTTCATGCATTATTTGGTGTTTTGCGTTGTACACAGAGGATGTTTTTGCAGAATTCTGCATGCAGAGTCTCAATTTGGTGTTTGTCCCATTTTGTGAATTCTTGGTTGGTGAGCGGACCCCAGACCTCACAACCATAAAGGGCAATGGGTTCTATAACTGATTCAAGTATTTTTAGCCAGATCCTAATTGGTATGTCAAATTTTATGTTCCTTTTGATGGCATAGAAGGCCCTTCTTGCCTTGTCTCTCAGATCGTTCACAGCTTTGTGGAAGTTACCTGTGGCGCTGATGTTTAGGCTGAGGTATGTATAGTTTTTTGTGTGCTCTAGGGCAACGGTGTCTAGATGGAATTTGTATTTGTGGTCCTGGCAACTGGACCTTTTTTGGAACACCATTATTTTTGTCTTACTGAGATTTACTGTCAGGGCCCAGGTCTGACAGAATCTGTGCAGAAGATCTAGGTGCTGCTGTAGGCCCTCCTTGGTTGGTGACAGAAGCACCAGATCATCAGCAAACAGAAGACATTTGACTTCAGATTCTAGTAGGGTGAGGCCGGGTGCTGCAGACTGTTCTAGTGCCCTCGCCAATTCGTTGATATATATGTTGAAGAGGGTGGGGCTTAAACTGCATCCCTGTCTCACCCCACGGCCCTGTGGAAAGAAATGTGTGTGTTTTTTGCCAATTTTAACCGCACACTTGTTGTTTGTGTACATGGATTTTATAATGTTGTATGTTTTTCCCCCAACCCCACTTTCCATCAATTTGTATAGCTGGCCCTCATGCCAAATTGAGTCAAAAGCTTTTTTGAAATCAACAAAGCATGAGAAGACTTTGTCTTTGTTTTGGTTTGTTTGTTTGTTTGTCAATTAGGGTGTGCAGGGTGAATACGTGGTCTGTCGTACGATAATTTGGTAAAAAGCCAATTTGACATTTGCTCAGTATATTGTTTTCCTGAGGAAATGTACGAGTCTGCTGTTAATGATAATGCAGAGGATTTTCCCAAGGTTGCTGTTGACACATATCCCACGGTAGTTATTGTGGTCAAATTTGTCTCCACTTTTGTGGATTGGGGTGATCAGTCCTTGGTTCCAAATATTGGGGAAGATGCCAGAGCTAAGGATGATGTTAAAGAGTTTAAGTATAGCTAATTGAAATTTGTGGTCTGTATATTTTATCATTTCATTGAGGATACCATCAACACCACAGGCCTTTTTGGGTTGGAGGGTTTGTATTTTGTCCTGTAGTTCATTCAATGTAATTGGAGAATCCAGTGGGTTCTGGTAGTCTTTAATAGTTCTGGTAGTCTTCTGGTAGTATATCTCTCTCTCTCTCTCTCTCTCTCTCTCTCTCTCTCTCTCTCTCTCTCTCTCTCTCTCTCTCTCTTCTGAGCTCCTCAATCTCTCTCTCTCTCTCTCAATCGCTCTCTCCATGGAGGACTGTGAAGTTTTGCCAAAAACAACTGGAGCAGAAATAGATTAGTGAAGACAAGAACCTTGTCAAGGAATGGCATGCACCACATTCATGGATAAAGTCAGAGAAAAGTTTGAGGTGGCAGAAAGTTTATCTTCGGAAAGAACAGAACAGAATCACTTCATGTTAGTTCATAAACATTGATTCTGTCCACAGTGCATCAGTGCCATAACACTATTGGTCCAATGTGAACCACACTGTGCTGATTCAGATATTTTCTTTTCACATTGTCTCTTCCAGCACTGTTCCGTCAGTTATGGTGGATGCATACTTAGTATATAATTAGTATATGTTTGTGATCCCTGAGGGAATTGAACCCACGACCTTGGCGTCACTGGTACAGCCACGCTCTTACCAATAGAGTTGCACCAGCTCCCGGTGCCCCACAGTCTAGGGATGGCACCGTGGAGCCTCTGGGATGTTACTCATCCAGTCACACGGTCATCCGGTCATCCTTTAGAGCCAGACTCATTGAGGTCAGTACCTGCAGGTCGTAGACTGGCCATCCTGTGCCAGACACCAGGGGGACACCAGGGGGACACCAGGGGGACACCAGGGGGACACAGGGACATGGACTCACAGTGTCTGGAGAATAGCGCATTTCCAACAGTCTAGAGAGCAAAGCCCCTAGGGATGGGCCATAGTTTCCATACCAGGGAGCAAACTCTGGGTCATACCTAATGAACCACACTAGGGAACAACTACACCTATAAATATGCATAATAATACAAATCTCCACAGGGATCAACATTCAAATATGTCCCCTTAAATACCATCCTGACAGCCTTAAGGCGTTTCATACACCAGTGAATACGTATGTTCCTAGGGACACTGTTAAGTAAACATGCTAATTTATTTACCAGCACAAAGACGTCGTGTCACCGCCAGACGTGACAAATTATGTTAAAAACAGCGGCGGGCGCCGGTTCCATTTTGTACAAAGACAAAGAGGGTGTGTGTCGTGTGCGTGTACGAGCATCGACGTAATGGCAGTCCATTTGCAGTGAGAGATGTGTGTGTGTTTGTCACAGCTCTTTAAACAGAGAGCGCTGCATAACATGTGCTCCACAAAGGACAGTGGGATCTGTGCTATGATAATCCCATTTCATGGCTCCTTAGATGTGCTGCTGCAAATGATGCAGAGATGGAGGAGAGCACAACTACTGAGCCACACACACACACAGAGATAGAGACAGAGAGAGATGCTTACACACTGATGCAGGCCAGTGGGCAGGCATGAGCACACACACAGTCATTGAACACATAGACATGCATGCATGCACACGCGCACACTCACGACTAATACACATGTCCATAGGCACTCACCCTCACAGGCATACTGCACTTTCAGGCATACTGCACCCTCATGCATACTGCACCTTCAGGCATACTGCACCCTCATGCATACTGCACCCTCAGGCATACTGCACCCTCATGCATACTGCACCTTCAGGCATACTGCACCTTCAGGCATACTGCACCTTCATGCATACTGCACCTTCAGGCATACTGCGCCCTCATGCATACTGCACCTTCATGCATACTGCACCTTCAGGCATACTGCACCCTTATGCATACTGCATCTTCAGGCATACTGCACCCTCATGCATACTGCACCTTCAGGCATACTGCACCCTCATGCATACTGCACCTTCAGGCATACTGCACCCGCATGCATACTGCACCTTCAGGCATACTGCACCTTCAGGCATACTGCACCCTCATGCATACTGCACCTTCAGGCATACTGCGCCTTCAGGCATACTGCACCCTCATGCACACTGCACCTTCAGGCATACTGCACCCTCTGGCATACTGCACCCTCAGGCATACTGCACCTTCAGGCATACTGCACCCTCATGCATACTGCACCCTCAGGTATACTGTACCTTCAGGCATACTGCACCCTCATGCATACTGCACCCTCAGGCATACTGCACCCTCATGCATACTGCACCCTCAGGCATACTGCACCCTCAGGTATACTGCACCCTCAGGTATACTGCACCCTCAGGCATACTGCACCCTCAGGCATACTGCACCCTCAGGTATACTGCACCCTCAGGTATACTGCACCCTCAGGCATACTGCACACAGCCCATCTCACTGAGATATAATATAATCATCCATACTCTAATACTAAACACACACACTTACACAGACATGCAAACAAATCTCTATCAAAGCCATGGGACGCCTGACAGATACAGGGTGGATTTGCAAACATAAGATTTACATTAACAAGATAAACTTGCTATTCTGTTCTCCATGTTGTGCTGCCTGCAATGTGACACGATGAGCAGTGGACTGATTTCAATCGATGTGTGTGTACCACAAAATAATTCCATTAATATCTAAGACCATTGGTGCTTTCAGGCAACAGTCCCATGTTGCCCGCTGGGTATTGTCCTCTCCTCTCTGAATGACATGTTTAAAAGGATTAGTCCCTTTAGACAACATGAAACAACATGACAACAACTCCCCATCTGTTGCCTTGCTTTCAAACATCCCTCCCTCTCTTGTTGTCTTCCCTTCCCATCCATCTCTCTCTCTCACTCTCCATATCTCTCTCTCTCTCTCCATATCTCTCTCTCTCTCTCCATCTCTCTCCATATCTCTCTCTCTCCATATATCTCTCTCTCTCTCCATCTCTCTCCATATCTCTCTCTCTCCATCCCTCTCTCCATATCTCTCTCTCTCCATATCTCTCTCTCTCTCTCTCTCTCTCCATATCTCTCTCATCTCTCTCTCTCTCCATATCTTTCTAATCCCTCTCTCTCTCATTCTCCTCTCTTTCTCTTTTATTTATTTAACCTTTATTTTGACAGGAGTCAATGCTGAGACCAAGGTCTCTTTTCCAGATTAGCCTTTTTTAGCACAACATGACAACAACTCCCCATCTGTTGCCTTGCTTTCAAACATCCCTCCCTCTCTGGTTGTCTTCCCTTCCCATCCATCTCTCTTTCCCTCTCTCTCTCTCCCTCACCTCCCTCTTTCCCTCTCTCTCTCTACCTCACCTCCCTCTTTCCCTCTCTCTCTCTACCTCACCTCCCTCTTTCCCTCTCTCTCTCTCTCTCGCTCTCTCTCTCTCTCTCTCTCTCTCTCTCCTACCCTTTCTCTCTCCATCCCTCTCTCTCTCTCCATCTCTCTCTCTCTCTCTCCATATCTCGCTCTCTCCATATCTCTCTCTCCATCCCTCTCTCCATATCTCTCTCTCTCTCTCATCCCTCTCTCATCCCTCTCTCTCTCCATCCCTCTCTCATCCCTCTCTCTCTCCATATCTCTCTCTCCATCCCTCTCTCTCTCTCTCCATCCCTCTCTCTCTCTCTCCATCCCTCTCTCCATATCTCTCCATATCTCTCTCTCCATCCCTCTCTCCATATCTCTCCCCATCCCTCTCTCTCTCTCTCTCCATCCCTCTCTCTCTCTCTCCATCCCTCTCTCCATATCTCTCTCTCTCTCTCTCCATCCCTCTCTCTCTCTCTCTCTCCATCCCTCTCTCCATCTCTCTCTCTCTCTCTCTCTCTCTCCATGTCTCTCTCTAATCCCTCTCTCTCTCATTCTCCTCTCTTTCTATTTTATTTATTTAACCTTTATTTTGACAGGAGTCAATGCTGAGACCAAGATCTCTTTTCCAGATTAGCCTTTTTTAGCACAACCATACACATCAAAATACAATAGACATGAAACTAACATTAACATACACATCAAAATACAATAGACATTAAACTACACATTAACATACACATCTTTCTTCATCCCTCTCTGTCACTTTTCCCATCTGTCAGACATCTCTACTATGGTTCACCTCCCTTCTTCCTATTTGTCACCACACTTATATAAAGATTATTTTAGCCAACGGAGTTTGGTTTTCCAATTCCAATGAATCCCAAGGTCCCTGTGTCCAGCTGGGTGCCTGAGAATAGCTCGTTGGGCTGAAGAGTTTGAGGCTGAGCCATATGTTAGCCAGAGTCATGATGACGTGTGTGGTGTGTCTGTATGTGGACGCTCCCCACAGGTGCTCTGTCTCTCACTCCTCACTCCTCCCTTCCTTCCTTTTCAATTTAAGGGGGTTTATTGGCATGGGAAACATATGTTTACATATTATTATTTTTCTCTCTCTCTCTCTCTCTCTCTCTCTCTCTCTCTCTCTCTCTCTCTCTCTCTCCTCTCTCTCTCTCTCTCTCTCTCTCTCTCTCTCTCTCTCTCTCTCTCTCTCTCTCTCTCTCTCTCTCTCTCTCTCTCTCTCTCTCTCTCTCTCTCTCTCTCTCTCTCTCTCTCTCTCTCTCTCTCTCTCTCTCATCTCTCTCTCTCTCTCTCTCTCTCTCTCTCTCTCTCTCTCTCTCTCTCTCTCTCTCTCTCTCTCTCTCTCTCTCTCTCTCTCTCTCTCTCTCTCTCTCTCTTTATTAGCATGGGAAACATATGTTTACATTGCCAAAGCAAATGAAAGATAATAAACAAAAGTGAAATAATCAAAAAAAGTTTTTTACAATAAACATGACACTCACAAAAGTTCCAAAAGAATAAAGACATTTCAAATTTCATATTATGTGCAAATAGTTACAGTACAAAAGGGAAAATAAATAAACATTAAATATGGGTTGTATTTACAACGGTGTTTGTTCTTCACAGTTTGCCCTTTTCTTGTGGCAACAGGTCACAAATCTTGCAGCTGTGATGGCACACTGGTATTTCACCCAGTAGATATGGAGTTATCAGAATTGGGTTTGTTTTCGGATTCTTTGTGGATCGCTGTAATCTGAGGGAAATATGTGTCTCTAATATGGTCATACATTTGGCAGAAGGTTAGGAGTGCAGCTCAGTTTCCACCTCATTTTGTGGGCAGTGTGCACATAGCCTGTCTTCTCTTGAGAGCCAGGTCTGCCTACGGCGGCCTTTCTCAATAGCAAGGCTATGCTCACTGAGTCTGTACATAGTCAAAGATTTCCTTAATTTTGGGTCAGTCACTGTGGTCAGGTATTCTGCCACTGTGTACTCTCTGTTTAGGGCCAAATAGCAATGTGTCAAGTAATTATCTATTTGTTTTCTCATGATTTGGTTGGTCTAATTGTGTTGCTGACCTGGGGCTTTGTTTGTGAACAGAGCCCCAGGACCAGCTTGCTTAGGGGGCTCTTCTCCAGGTTCATTTCTCTGTAGGTGATGTTATGGAAGGTTTGGGAATCCCTTCCTTTTAGGTGGTTGTAGAATTTAATGGCTCTTTTCTGGATTTTGATCATTCGCGGGTATCGGACAAATTCTGCTCTTCATGCATTATTTGGTGTTTTACGTTGTACACAGAGGATATTTGGTTGGTGAGCGGACCCCAGACCTCACAACCATAAAGGGCAATGGGTTCTATAACTGATTCAAGTATTTTTAGCCAGATCCTAATTGTTATGTCAAATGTTATGTTCCTTTTGATGGCATAGAAGGCCCTTCTTGCCTTGTCTCTCAGATCATTCACAGCTTTGTGGAAGTTACCTGTGGCGCTGATGTTTAGGCCGTGGTATGTATAGTTTTTTGTGTGCTCTAGGGCAACGGTGTCTAGATGGAATTTGTATTCATGGTCCTGGCAACTGGACCTTTTTTGGAACACCATTATATTTGTCTTACTGAGATTTACTGTCAGGGCCCAGGTCTGACAGAATCTGTGCAGAAGATCTAGGTGTTGCTGTAGGCCCTCCTTGGTTGGGGACAGAAGCACCAGATCATCAGCAAACAGTAGACATTTGACTTCAGATTCTAGTAGGGTGAGGCCAGGTGCTGCAGACTGTTCTAGTGCCCTCACCAATTCGTTGATATATATGTTGAAGAGTGTGGGGCTTAAGCTGCATCCCTGTCTCACCCCCCCCCCCACCCCACCCCCGGCCCTGTGGAAATAATGTGTTTTTTGCCAATTTTAACCTCACACTTGTTGTTTGTGTACATGGATTTTAAAAAGTTGTATGTTTTTCCACCAACACCACTTTCCATCAATTTGTATAGCAGGCCCTCATCCCAAATTGAGTCAAAAGCTTTTTTGAAATCAACAAAGCATGAGAAGACTTTGCCTTTGGTTTGTTTGTTTGTCAATTAGGGTGTGCAGGGTGAATACGTGGTCTGTCGTACGCTAATTTGGTAACAAGCCAATTTGACATTTGCTCAGTACATTGTTTTCGCTGAGGAAATGTATGAGTCTGCTGTTAATGATAATGCAGAGGATTTCCCAAGGTTGCTGTTGACGCATATTACATTTTACATTTTAGTCATTTAGCAGACGCTCTTATCCAGAGCGACTTACATGAGCAATTAGGGTTAAGTGCCTTGCTTAAGGGCACATTGACAGATTTTTCACCTAGTCGGCTCAGGGATTAGAACCTGCGACCTTTCGGTTACTGGCACAACGCTCTTACCCACTAAGCTACCTGCCGCCCGCGGTAGTTATTGGGGTCAAATTTGTTTCCACTTTTGTGGATTGGGGTGATCAGTCCTTGGTTCCAAATATTGGGGAAGATGCAAGAGCTAAGGATGATATTAAACTGTTTAAGTATAGCCATTTGGAATTTGTGGTCTGTATATTCTATAATTTCATTTAGGATACCATCAACACCACAGGCCTTTTTGGGTTGGAGGGTTTGTATTTTGTCCTGTAGTTCATTCAATGTAATTGGAGAATCCAGTGGGTTCTGGGAGTCTTTAATAGTTGTTTCTAAGATTTGTATTTGATCATGTATATGTTTTTGCTGTTTGTTCTTTGTTATAGAGCCAAAAAGATTGGAGAAGTGGTTTATCCATACATCTCCATTTTGGATAGAGAACTCCTTGTGTTCTTTTTGTTGTTGTGTGTTTTCCAATTTTCCCAGAAGTGGTTAGATTCTATGGATTCTTCAATTACATTGAGCTGATTTCTGACGCGCTGTTCCTTTTCCCATAGTGTATTTCTGTATTGTTTTAGTGATTCACCATAGTGAAGGCGTAGGCTCAGTTTTTCTGGGTCTCTATATTTTTGGTTGGATAGGTTTCTCCATTTCTATCTTAGGTTTTTGCATTCTTCATCAAACCATTTGTCATTGTTGTTTGACTAGATATTTGACTTCAGATTCTAGTAGACTGAGGCCGGGTGCTGCAGACTGTTCTAGTGCCCTCGCCAATTCGTTGATATATATGTTGAGGGTGGGGCTTAAGCTGCATCCCTGTCTCACCCCAAGGCCCTGTGGAAAGAAATGTGTGTGTTTTTTGTCAATTTTAACTGTACACTTGTTGGATTTTATAATGTTGTATGTTTTTCCCCCAACACCACTTTTCATAAATTTGTATAGCAGACCTCATGCCAAATTGAGTCAAAAGTTTTTTTTTAAATCAACAAAGCATGAGAAGACTTTGCCTTTGTTTTGTTTTTTTTGTCAATTAGGGTGTGCAGTGTGAATACGTGGTCTGTCGTACGGTAATTTCGTAAAAAGCCGATTTGACATTTACTCAGTACATTGTTTTCACTGAGGAAATGAACAAGTCTGCTGTTAATGATAATGCAGAGGATTTTCCCAAGGTTGCTGTTGACGCAAATCCCACGGTAGTTATTGGGGTCAAATTTGTCTCCACTTTTGTGGATTGGGGTGATCAGTCCTTGGTTCCAAATATTTTTTGATTTGATAGGGAAGCTGACAGGTCAAATATACTGTTTAGGTTTCCTACTGCCAAGTTTACACCTTCACTATTACATTGAAATGTTTTGTCCAGGAAGTTGTCTAAAAGGGATTGAATTTGTTGTTGCCTAATTGTTTTTTGGTAGGTTTCCACACTACTTTCCTTTCCTCTATAGCATTTCTTAATATTATTCAGTTCCTTTGGCTTTGATGCCTCATTATTGAGCATAGCTCTGTTCAAGTAGTGTGTGATTTTGCTGTGGTCTGATAGGGGTGTCAGTGGACTGTCTGTGAACGCTCTAAGAGATTCTGGGTTGAGGTCAGTGATAAAGTAGTCTTCAGTTCTACTGCCAAGCGATGAGCTATAGGTGTACCTACCGTAGGAGTCCCCTCAAAGCCTACCATTGACTATATACATACCCAGCGTCCGACAGAGCTGCAGGAGTTGTAACCCGTTTTTGTTGGTTATGTTGTCGTAGTTGTGAATAGGGGGGGCATATGGGGGAGAGAATGCTGTCACCTCCAGGTAGGTGTTTGTCCCCCTGTGTGCTGAGAGTGTCAGGTTCTTGTCCAGTTCTGGCATTTAGGTCGCCACAGACTAGTACATGTCCCTGGGCCTGGAAAGTGCTGATCTCCCTCTCTAGGATGGAGAAGCTGTCATCGTTAAAGTATGGGGATTCTATTGGGGGGATATAGGTAGCACACATGAGGATATTTTTCTCTGTTGAGATCATTTCCTTATTAATTTCTAGCCAGATGTATAATGATCCTGTTTTGACTAATTTAATAGAGTGGGTTGGGTCTGCTCTATACCAAATTAGCATACCCCCTAAGTCTCTTCCCTGTTTCACACCTGGTAGTTTGGTGGATGGGACTACCAGCTCTCTGTAACCTAGAAGGCAACCAGTCTCCTCTATACCATGTTTCTTGTAGGATGACAATGTCTGTATTTCCAATTTATTTGATGAAGTCTGGGTTCCTGCTCTTTAGGTCAAAGGCAGATGACCTCAGACCTTGTATATTCCAGGATGAGATAGTAAAAGCTTTGTGTTCCATAGTGTCTAGTGTTATTTTTGTGTGGTTTAGGCCCGGACCATTACAGTAGGTGTGAGCAGAGCATGTTGAGCATCTGATACATACCTCTTAGGTCGCAGGATGGAGCAGGTGTAATAGTGGGGGTTGGGCCTGTTGCTCTGCTCACAACTTGGGCATATGTCCTGCTGTCATGTTGAGGTCCTTGCCACAGGGGTGGAGGGCATGGGGTGGGCAGAAGGGGCATAGGTCTGATATGGGGGGGGCCTATATAGGATGTGGCTTCTGTGTGAGGTGCTGGGGCTACGGTTGAGGGTGTCGTCCTTCAGGGTCCTGGCAAAAGTTGGGATTGCTGCCTTGTAGAGGTGTACCTGGTCGTAAAGGCTATTCAAGTCCAGAGTGGAGTCGTGGGCCAGGTAGATATTAGATTTTTTGAGGCACAGTCCCGGGAAATGCTTGCATTCACCCGCTGTATGGTGGCAAGGTGAAAGTATTTTTGTGGGAGGAGGGTGGAGATAACACTTCTTCCACTTTCCCCAACGCACAAGTGGTTGTTGTGCTGGTCTGTTTTGTGGGTTTGTTCTGTCTGGATTGTGTGGACTAGCTCTCTGAACTCCACCATGTCTCTCTCCATCTCTGTGAATTCATCACTCTCAATGATGGAGGAGCAGTGTAGTTGTGGGACCTGGGTGTGTTCAGTGCTTGGGGGGGGGGGGTTGGTGGGTGACGATCCTCGTCTGCAGGACAGTTTGAAGAGGTGTGATCAGACTCACTCATGATGGGTGAGTCGTCACAGAGAGAGAGTTTTTCCTGCTGTGCTCTCTCTTTGATCCTGTAAAAGTCCTGCTGGAACTGCTTGGGGATGCCCTGCACCATTACTGTCCCAGACTTGTACACGTTGACAGAGGTTGTTTCAATTTCCTCAATATCTAGTATTCTGAGTTTCCACCCTGGGCCAATACCTTCTCTCTTGACATAGGGGTAGTGTGCTCTTATAGCACTGTGCCATGCCAGGGGATGGTCTGTGTGGAAAATTAACTCGCTCACGTTCCCCTCTTTGTAGCAGTCAGCAAATAGTGTCTCTGGATTGTCCTTGAGGAGGTTCTATCTGTACTTAATTCCGTGCAGTGTTATTTTTAATATCCATGGGGTACTGTATTGTAATGACCTCTGCACAGGGATAAGCCATTGGGGCTTCAAATGCCTCTGCATTTGGGTGGGGGAGGCTGTGAAACTCTCCTGCCATTGGGGCTTCAAATGCCTCTGCATTTGGGTGGGGGAGGCTGTGAAACTGCATTTGGGTGGGGGAGGCTGTGAAACTGCATTTGGGTGGGGGAGGCTGTGAAACTCTCCTGCCATTGTTGGGCTCAAGCGTTTCCACACATCTGACTTCACACTTCAGTGCTAACTTGAAGTTGCATTCAGGTCTGTTCTGTCCTAGCAGCTTGGTAGCTTTGTAGCCTTATTTACTTAGCTTTATATAACCAAATTACCTAGAGATTATTGTCTTTTACTTTTTGGTTTCAGAAGTAGGTTCAGACTGAATATTACTCACTCAGTTTTGTGTTGGATGGTATTTCCAGGTTCCGCTGTGTTTCTTCTGCAGGTTTTGGTTTATTAGAAGTTGTTTCTTGATAGTCCTTGGCAGTAATAGCCCATTTAGGTAATTTTGTCCAAAATCAAGGTTTTAGGTATGGAATTTGGATATGGATTGAAGGTTTTGATGTTGAGGTTAGTATCCTGGTCCGTCGAGGAGTCATTCTACATGGACAACTGCCTTCGAAGCATCCCCTCTGCCGATGAAGCAAGACACCTTGTTAAAGGACTGCTGCAGTTGCTCCATACTGGAGGCTTTGAGATAAGCCAGTGGCCTAGCAAAGTACCAGATGTCATCGAGTACCTGCCGCCCGAGGCCAGATCGAAAAGCAGTGAACTGTGGCTTTCCCAAAGTAGCACGGATCTCCAGGAACAAACCCTGGGGCTACGTTGGAACTGCCTCGGAGACTCCTTGGGATACAAGCACCGCACTGTGGAGTGCTCCAAACCTACAGCATGCTCGCCCGTCAATATGACCCACTAGGCTGCCTTTCACAACCCAAGCCAAGGTACTCGTCCAGGACCTGTGGAAAGTAGGGATAGGTTGAGACAACCCATTCAGCCTCAGAGCCTGCTGGACAGATGGGTTGTCTGGGAACAAGAGATTCCTGACCTTGTCCAGAGGGAACTACCCAGAACCTACGCACCACCATATGCTGACAATCCAAAGTCAACCAGTGACCTCCACATATTCGGTGATGCGTCAGAGAGAGCATATGGCTCTGTTGCCTACATGCGGACTGTGGATGACCAGAAGCAGGTGCACATTTCCTTCATTCTGGCCAGGTCTCGCGCTGCAGCTGTCGATGCCACGCTTAGAGCTGTGTGCTGCACTCATTGGGGCTCAGCTGGCCAGTGTCCTCCAAGTAGAACTCACCCTGCCCATCGGACAAGTCATCCTCTGGTCCGATTCCACCACAGTCCTTCATTGGCTCAAGTCAGAATCTTGTAGATACAAGGTCTTCGTAGGAACTCGTGTTACAGAGATTCGGAACTTTACGGATGTAGCCAACTGGAGGTATGTGGATACCGCGAACAACCTGGAGGATGACATCACTCGGGACAAGACCTTGAAAGAGCTGGCCCAACCAGGGCCTTGGTGCCCAACGATGGCACCAAGGCCCTGAGTTCTTCCAACACTCAGAAGATCAGTGACCTTAATTGGATTGCCTTCTGCTGACCCGGAGCCTGATGACAGCGATCTGAAGAAATCAGCCTTCTGCGGACACGTCTGTCAGTTCCAGTCCTCAGCTCCCAGATATCAGCAAGTTTGATACATGGAAAAACCTAATGAAGGCAAAAACTAGATCCCTACACGGGGCGGCCAATCCACTCTCCAGTTCACCCAGCCATCCTTGACGATGCAGAAGAACCTGTCACCTAGAACAGACTTTCCATCTGGTTAGAATGTCGTAGCAGACATTCGGGGTGGCTGTGTAAGAACTCCTGTCCCTTTAAGAACTCCTGTCCCTTTAAGAACTCCTGTCCCTTTAAGAACTCCTGTCCCTTTAAGAGCTCAGTGATGACGTCACAGCTATCACAAGCTGGCAGAGTGTTTAGTTCATTTCCAAGTGCAGCTCGCCACCTACTGCTGTGAACACAAATATCAGTTTTTGACATTATTTCCTTTCTGACCAATTTATTCATCACTGTGTGTGAATACCAAAACTACCATATCTTGTATGGATAAATGGACAGTTAATTGGATAATCACAGCTGAGTGACATGGCACAGAATTGCAAACATTGTTAATCTCCAATCAACATTAAAGAACCCTAAACTGAGGAACTGTCTCTCTCTCTCACCGTCTCTCTAATAGGAGTACAATCTCAATAACTTCACCTACTCAGTGTATAAATTCCAGAGGCACCACCCTCTAATTCAAATACCATTCTAAATAACTTAAGAACTGTACTACACTATACAAAATACATAAATATTAAACACAGGATGAATGACTCTTCTTCAAACACAAATTGTCTTGAGACCAAATGTTTTCAGTCGATACTGGCAAAGTGGGACACCTTGATTGGCAAAGTGGGACACCTTGATTGGCAAAGTGGGACACCTTGATTGGCAAAGTGGGACACCTTGATTGGCAAAGTGGGACACCTTGATTCTTTATTGTAAAGAAGTATAAATGAGAGAGTACATGAGTCATTTCAATATTCTAATGATAAACTTACATTATTCATACAAATTAAATTAAAACATTCTTTAGGTATTTTTTTGTGTAACAATAATTCTCATGTATTATTATTATTATTATTATTATTATTATTATTAATATCATCATACTTGATTATAATTATATGATGTAGCCTATATGTAAATGAATAGCCTATAAATAAATGCATAAATAAAAATTAGCTTATCAGCTCAGAATGCTCAATACTGCATTCTAGTGGACATTTCATAGAATGCAACCAGAAAGACCCCTCACCCCACAACAATTTCAATGACTATTTTATCGTCACCAGAGTCAAATACAGCATACCTTTATGGTTATGAATATAGCTAGCTAGGGTTTTTAATGTTGGTGAGGTAATATCTTTAAGTAAAATGCAGCTATGCTAGCTTTCACAAGCAAGGACATTTGAGGAAATTGTTATTGAACATTTGATCCTATTTAGAAGATGGATTTCTGTTATTTTGGGGGAATTATGTATTTCAATATTTGTTCTCCATTAAAATGACCTAGAGGGGTGTCCCAGTTTTGACAGTAACGGGGTGTCCCAGTTTGACAGTAGGCGATTGGTATACTGGGACACTGTCAAAATGTCAATATTCTAAAAAGGTGAGAGTAGTCAAACCATTTAAAGTCATTTTGATTCACAATTACATCCCATTACAAAATATGTTGTAATGAGACACTGAATATCCTTTCTTATAACCTTAACAATATTTAGAAAGCTGACATTTTACTTACCTTTTATGCCTCTGGAGATACATCATTACACGGGATGCCACGCCCACAGTGATGACATCATAGCCATTGAACCCATTTATTATCATCACATACTGTCACACAGGCATTGATTGTTGGTTGTTGTTGTGCACATTTTAAAGATATCCATTACAAAGCTTAAGTGTCCCACTCAACCAATACTGCAGCAATGAGGCGCTTTCAGAGCAATGAGGCGCTTTCAGAGCAGAGAGGCGCTTTCAGAGCGGGGCAGAGAAAAGAAAAAGAAAGAAGATGACGTCATACTCTTTTTGTCCAGACAGCATCAGATACACGGGCTACAGTAAGACAGAGCGCTGTCTCTCTCACCCGGACGCTTTCTCCAGTGCGATAGTTTCAGTCACTTACGAATTTAAGGAAAGTTGGCGGGTGCACAATGCACTGTTTGGATGCTGGAATTATTTTGGATGAACATGTGAAGGTAACCTACTTTTTGAAGTGATTTGTTTGACAATCAGATGAAAACATCATGACTGGTTGTGTTCATGGCACAGTTGAATTACATGTCTTTACTCAGACTGGCCTCTGCCTGGGGCCTCCAAACCACTAAGTCCGCCCCTGGGTCAGAGCAAATGGACGTGTTTCTGAGACAGCCTTCGTCAGTTGTTGCCGAAACGCGTCCATTTGTCATTACAGAATAACCAGATTACCAGTTGTTAACTTTATCACTTCCCACAGTGTGTTTAAACCCCCAGTTAAACCCTATATCTCCACATCTGGACTAAGCATTGGCATGTTTATCTCTGTTGTTGTTGTTGTTATTTGTAGTGTGTGTGTGTGTGTGTGTGTGTGTGTGGTACACTTGAACTCTCTCCTTCCATCCATCTGATGCAGTAGATAGATACACCTGAACTATCTCCTTCCATCCATCTGATGCAGTAGATAGATACACCTGAACTATCTCCTTCCATCCATCTGATGCAGTAGATAGATACACCTGAACTATCTCCTTCCATCCATCTGATGCAGTAGATAGATACACCTGAACTCTCTCCTTCCATCCATCTGATGCAGTAGATAGGTACACCTGAACTCTCTCCTTCCATCCATCTGATGCAGTAGATAGGTACACCTGAACTCTCTCCTTCCATCCATCTGATGCAGTAGATAGTTCAGGTGTATCTATCTTATTGACCTCTGAACCTGTGTGTAGATGTGTTTTGACAGGCTAGAGCCAGAGGGACTGGGAGGAGAGGAGAAGAGAGGAAGAAGCTAGGAGAAGATCTGTTTTATTCTATTTGGTATGCAGTTAGACTGTAGCTCTGCAGTAGCATATAGCTCTCTCTCTCTCTCCTTCCTCTCTCTCTCTCTCTCTCTCTCTCTTCTTCCTCTCTCTCTCTCTCTCTCTCTCTCCTTCCTCTCTCTCTCTCTCTCTCTCTCTCTCTCCTTCCTCTCTCTCTCTCTCTCTCTCTCCTTCCTCTCTCTCTCCCTCTCTCTCTCCCTCTCTCTCTCTCCCTCTCCCCTCCTGATGTCTTTCAGGAATAATAAAGACTGCAACATTACTGTAACAAGCCGCAGTGTGTGTCTGTGTTTGTCTGTGTGTGTGTGTGTGTGTGTGTGTGTGTGTGTGTGTGTGTGTGTGTGTGTGTGTGTGTGTGTGTGTGTGTGTGTGTGTGTGTGTGTGTGTGTGTGTGTGTGTGTGTGTGTGTGTGTGTGTGTGTACGCACGCCCATCCCGGTGAAGCAAGGTAGCTCTTCTGTAGAATCACAACCATTGTGAGGGGAAGGAGGGAGAAGAGGGGGAAAGAGAGGAGCAGGAAGGAGAGGAGGAGGAGGAAAGAGAGGACGAAGGAGAGGTGGAGGAAAGAGAGGAGGAGGAAAGAGAGGAGCAGGAAGGAGAGGAGGAGGAAAGAGGGGGGAGGAGGGGAGGCGGAAGGAGAGGAGGAGGAAAGAGAGGACGAAGGAGAGGTGGAGGAAAGAGAGGACGAAGGAGAGGTGGAGGAAAGAGAGGAGGGGGAAGGAGAGGAGGAGGAAAGAGAGGAGGAGGAAGGAGAGGTGGAGGAGGAAAGTGAGGAGGAGGAAGGAGGAGGGGCGGAGGAAAGCGAGGAGGAGGAGGAGAGAGAGGAGGAGGAGAGAGAGGAGGAGGAGGAAAGCGAGGAGGAGGAGGAGGAGAGAGAGGAGGAGGAAGAAGGAGAGGAGGAGGGAGAGGAAGGAAATATTTAGGAGAAAATAGGACATGAGTGAGAGTGCAAATACACAATACACATGAAGACAATAATACACATCCCCATTCACACTGTATCATGAAGACAATAATACACATCCCCATTCACACTGTATCATGAAGACAATAATACACATCCCCATTCACACTGTATCATGAAGACAACACACATCCCCATTCACACTGTATCATGAAGACACAAATACACATCCCCATTCACACTGTATCATGAAGACAATAATACACATCCCCATTCACACTGTATCATGAAGACAATAATACACATCCCCATTCACACTGTATCATGAAGACAATAATACACATCCCCATTCACACTGTATCATGAAGACAACACACATCCCCATTCACACTGTATCATGAAGACACAAATACACATCCCCATTCACACTGTATCATGAAGACACAAATACACATCCCCATTCACACTGTATCATGAAGACACAAATACACATCCCCATTCACACTGTATCATGAAGACAATAATACACATCCCCATTCACACTGTATCATGAAGACAATAATACACATCCCCATTCACACTGTATCATGAAGACAATAATACACATCCCCATTCACACTGTATCATGAAGACAATAATACACATCCCCATTCACACTGTATCATGAAGACAACACAAATACACACACGCATGCAAAACGCGCACACAAACAGTGTTAGGGGATGTGAAAGAAGTTGTGACAAAAGTTTTGTAGCAATGCTTTCTGGGTAATTCCACCTCCTTATTCTACTGCCGCAGCGTCACCTCAGACACACCCAACCCTCGGAGAAGAACCTTATTCAAATTGAAGATGAGGAAAATTCTTCCCCTTGGGCAGAAACCAAACCTCGATCGAGAAGCAGCTACTAAATATTGAAGAGGGAGAGGCGAGGGGGTGAAAGCCAAATTCAAAGCTGTACATGTGTGGATGGTCTGTGCATGGTGTGTGTGTGTGTGTGTGTGTGTGTGTGTGTGTGTGTGTGTGTGTGTGTGGACTAGGTATAGAGTTGCAGAGAGGGGGCTATGAATAACAACTCATGTAGCAAAACACTAACATGCTGGCTCAGTACTGACTGTCAGTTCAGTGTCCATCATAGGAGATAGACTGGAGGGCCTTAGATTAATGATTTCATCCCATCAACCTCCTGTTACTCTTAGCTTCTGGCATGGCTGTTTAGCCTTGTTGTTGCTGCTGCCTCTGATGTTGTTAATGAGGATGTTGTTTGTAGTTGGTTTCTTGGCTATTTCCATGCGAGCTTGCTGTTACGTACACGCCGGGAGTCAGGAAGCAGGTGCAGAAGGTGAGTTTAATAAAGATAAATGCAGATAAACAAACCATGAGCAGCACGTGAATGAAAACAATACTACCCAATGACTGGTACTACTGAGGGTTAAATAAAGGGAGAGTAATCAGGGTGATGATGATGATGTCCAGGTGTGCGTAATGATGGGGAACGGGTGTGTGTAATGATGGGGAACGGGTGTGCGTAATGATGGGGAACGGGTGTGCGTAATGATGATGTCCAGGTGTGTGTAATGATGGGGAACAGGTGTGCGTAATGATGGGGAACAGGTGTGCGTAATGATGGGGAACAGGTGTGCGTAATGATGGGGAACAGGTGTGCGTAATGATGGGGAACAGGTGTGCGTAATGATGGGGAACAGGTGTGCGTAATGATGGGGAACAGGTGTGTGTAATGATGGGGAACAGGTGTGCGTAATGATGGGGAACGGGTGTGCGTGATGATGGGGAACAGGTGTGCGTAATGATGGGGAACGGGTGTGCGTGATGATGGGGAACAGGTGTGGGTAATGATGGGGAACAGGTGTGCGTGATGATGGGGAACGGGTGTGCGTAATGATGGGGAACAGGTGTGCGTGATGATGGGGAACGGGTGTGCGTAATGATGGGGAACAGGTGTGCGTAATGATGGGGAACAGGTGTGCGTAATGATGGGGAACAGGTGTGTGTAATGATGGGGAACAGGTGTGCGTAATGATGGGGAACAGGTGTGCGTAATGATGGGGAACAGGTGTGCGTAATGATGGGGAACGGGTGTGCGTAATGATGGGGAACGGGTGTGCGTGATGATGGGGACCAGGTGTGCGTAATGATGGGGACCAGGTGTGCGTAATGATGGGGACCAGGTGTGCGTAATGATGGGGAACAGGTGTGCGTAATGATGGGGAACAGGTGTGCGTAATGATGGGGACCAGGTGTGCGTAATGATGGGGAACAGGTGTGTGTAATGATGGGGAACAGGTGTGCGTAATGATGGGGAACAGGTGTGTAATGATGGGGAACGGGTGTGCGTAATGATGGGGAACGGGTGTGTGTAATGATGGGGAACGGGTGTGTGTAATGATGGGGAACGGGTGTGTGTAATGATGGGGACCAGGTGTGTGTAATGATGGGGAACAGGTGTGTGTAATGATGGGGAACAGGTGTGCGTAATGATGGGGAACAGGTGTGTGTAATGATGGGGAACAGGTGTGTGTAATGATGGGGAACAGGTGTGTGTAATGATGGGGAACAGGTGTGTGTAATGATGGGGAACAGGTGTGCGTAATGATGGGGAACAGGTGTGCGTAATGATGGGGTACAGGTGTGCGTAATGATGGGGAACAGGTGTGCGTAATGATGGGGAACAGGTGTGCGTGATGATGGGGAACAGCTGTGCGTGATGATGGGGAACAGGTGTGCGTAATGATGGGGAACAGGTGTGCGTGATGATGGGGAACAGGTGTGCGTGATGATGGGGAACAGGTGTGCGTACTGATGGGGAACGGGTTAGTAGACGACCGGCGACGTCGAGTGCTGGAGAGGGGGAGCAGGAGAGGTCTGGAGAGAACATAGATGGATGAGTGCATTAGGAGCAGGAGAGGTCTGGAGAGAACATAGATGGATGAGTGCATTAAGAGCAGGAGAAGACTATAGGAGGATGTGGAGGTCAAAGAGTTAGAAAGCTGGAAACAACCTCTCTCTCTCTCATCCCACTACTTTCCCCTTCGCTACTCCTAATCTCCTCACCCTCCCTCCATCTCTCCTCTCCTCCCCTCCAGGTGTATGTCTGGTGATGGGCTGTATAATCTACCCTGATGGCTGGGACAGTGACGAGGTGCGGAGGATGTGCGGGGAGCAGACGGACAAGTACAGCCTGGGAGCGTGCTCCATGCGCTGGGCTTACATCCTGGCTATCATGGGGGTCCTGAATGCCCTCATGCTCTCCTTCCTGGCCTTCGTACTGGGCAACAGGCAGGACGGACTCATGACCGAGGAACTGCTGGCCGAGAGCAAGGGTAAGACTGGAGTCCATGCAGTCCATTAGGACCTGTAAACACACTTGCTCCACCCTATTCCTTTTATTTGGCTAGCAACTTGATAACGTCTTGATCCATACTGTTAGGTAATTAGCCAGATAAAGGTATGGTGGAGCAGTAGTGTGTGTATGGGTCTGTAAAGGACTGGAGAAGACACTACGGATACACTGCAAGCAAGCAGCACACACACACAGCATCCACACACACACACACAGCAGCATCCACCCACACACACAGCGGCATCCACCCACACACACACACAGCATCCACACGCACACACACACACACAGCAGCATCCACCCACACACACACACAGTATCCACCCACACACACACACACAGCATCCACCCACACACACACACAGCATCCACCCACACACACACACAGCATCCACCCACACACACACACAGCATCCACCCACACACACACACACAGCATCCACCCACACACACAGCAGCATCCACCCACACACAGCAGCATCCACCCACACACAGCGGGAGAGAGCTAGAGGGGAGAGAGCTAGAGGGGAGAGAGCTAGAGGGGAGGAGCTAGAGGGGAAGAGCTAGAGGGGAGAGAGCGGGAGAAACACTGTGGCAGCAGACGTGTTACTTGTAGCCAGGGGGCTTTAGGATGGAGTGATGAAGAAAATGGAGGGATGGATTACTAATGGAGGGATGGATTACTAATGGAGGGATGGATTACTAATGGAGGGATGGATTACTAATGGGGGCTGGTCTAGACATTGGTGACACCAGTAAATCCAAGATGGCAGCATGTCAAGTCGTTTGTCAAGTCGTTTGTTTGTGACTAGTACATTTTAACCTACTAATAATCTATTTATTTATGGTTGCGTAACTTCGTTGTTGCGTAGTGCAAACTATTTTATTTTTGCTGGTGTAAAGATCACGGGTCCTCCTCAACTCGGAACTTCATTACTTGAAGTTTACCAAAGTAACCCTATCTCTGGCTGGCCTGAGTTCCTCGTTAGTCCGCGGAGTGTCTTGTCCGAGCTGCTCCTTGCTCTTCGCCTGGCTGTCAGTGGCAGCTCAACCCGTTCTCTCTATCGCCCTCAACACCCAATCTACTCACACGCGCAAACACTCACATTGACTCACATACACGCTGTCCCTCTCTCCACTTACCTTCGTTGGCCTCTTGTTTTTTGGTCAGAGAAAATGACAATTTACGTGGTATTGCTTTGTGCACTGACTTTATTGAACTCTGGAGAAAACTAACATTGTCGCAGGGTGAGTACATCTGACAATGTACTCTCGCGTCCATTAGACATTTTGTCTGCAGGAACTCGCTCTTTTTCACTCGGTCCACTCGTCCAAGTGCCGATGCATTTGTGGCATGATGTGAACAGTACGAATGTGTCACTACCAAAGTCTAATGGTTTTAAATGACTGTTTTGTATTGTCTGGAAACTCACTTGTAGAATTCGCTTGCAGTAGGTCTCTTAAAAAAGAGAAGCCGTGCAAGGTTATTAAACAGAGGTGCCTAGTTATTCTTCTGTTGTTGATATCAGGTAACGTGCAACCTAACCCTGGCCCTGATATGCAATGTCTCCAAACCCCCTCTGATTTTAAATCAAGATCTGGTTTTGGTATTTTTCATTTAAAACGCAGCCTGTTGTCAAAAATTGATGGGGTTAGGATTTGGGCTAAATCAACTGATGCTGATGTAATTGTGTTTTCGGAAACCTGGCTCAGCAAGTCTATTTTTGATAAGGATATTTGTATAAGTGGTTACAATGTTTATCGTGCAGATCGGGTTAAGAAAGGTGGGGGTGTGGCTATATATGTAAAATCTAAATTCCATGTAAGTGTGGCAAAGTCTGAAACTATTTGTAAACAGTTGGAATTTCTTGCTTTGAATATTGAGGTTTCAAAGGGCCTCTCTATAACTGTGATTGGCTGTTATAGACCCCCCTCTGCTCTTGGTGATGCATTTTCTTCTTTGACGCACCTTATGTCTAAACTTCTTTACAGTGAAATGATCTTGATTGGTGATCTCAACTGGTGTTGGTTAAAGCCGGTGTCTGATGATTTTAAAATGTTTTGTAATTCTATGAATCTTACCCAGTTGATTAATTCACCCACTCGCCCAAATCTTAAATGCCCTGATAAATCTACCCTGATTGATTTGATATTGACAAATGTTCCACATAAATATTCTGCGGTTGGTGTTTTTTGTAATGATTTAAGTGACCATTGTGCTGTTGTTGCTGTTAGAAATACTAAGGTTCCAAAGACAAATCCACGTTTTATTCGTAAGAGAAATTTGAAGTGTTTTAATGAGCAGGCTTTCTTTCATGATTTGTTTTATTTTGACTGGAGCAAGATTGAGCTTATCCCTGATGTGGAAACTGCCTGGATATTCTTTCATGATGGTTTTTTCCAAATAGTAAACAAACATGCACCATTCCGCAGGTTCAGGGTTAAAGGGCGGGATAATCCATGGTTTTCTTCTGAGCTGTCTTGTATTATTCACGACCGTAATCTAGCCTGGGCTAAAGCAAGGAAATCTTGTTCTGATGCTGATTGGCTTATTTTTAGGCAGTTAAGAAACAAGTGTTCTTTTCTTCTCAGGAAGGCCAAGTCTGAATATTTTATGTCTGTTACCACTGATAACCTGAATGACCCTAGAAAGTTTTGGAATGCTATTAAGTCTATGTCTGGTAACAGTAATGTTAATGAATTACCGTCATGTGTTTTGAAGGACTCTGTTGCTATATATGACAAAACTGAAATGCTGAATTGTTTCAATGAGCACTTTGTATCATCTGGTAGGCTGTTTGATTCAGTGTCCTCTGTCTCTGTACAACCCTGTGTGGATGAACCAGTGTCCTCTGTCTCTGTACAACCCTGTGTGGATGAACCAGTGAGAGCTGGTCAAACTTTTAGTTTTCTGCCATTCTCAGTGCAGGTGGTACATAAAGCCCTGAAATCCTTAGATCAAAGAAAGCCTGCAGGTCCTGATCTTTTGGATCCCTGCTTTTTAAATCTGGCAGCTGATTTCATAGCTGAACCACTTACATATCTGTTCAATCTAACCCTGGAATGTAATGAAATTCCAAAGATCTGGAAATCAGCATTTGTCCTACCACTTTTAAAAGGGGGAGATCCAACTCTTTTAAATAATTATAGGCCAATCTCAAAGCTGTCACCCCTGGTGAAAATACTTGAAACCCTTGTAAGTGAACAGCTAAAAGAGTTTTTATTTACTAACTCTATTTTATCAATGTATCAATCGGGCTTCAGGAAGAAGCATAGCACAATTACAGCAGCCATGAAGGTTTTAAATGATATCACTGAAGCCCTTGACAAAAAACAGCACTGTGTCTCACTTTTTATTGATCTCTCTAAGGCTTTTGATACAGTTGATCATGCTATACTAAGGCAGAGATTGTTGAGTGTAGGTCTTTCGGAGCATGCAGTTGCATGGTTTGCTAACTATCTGTCTGATAGAACTCAGTGCACTCAATTTGATGGGCTTATGTCTGTTAAATTGTCTGTCCTGAATGGTGTGCCCCAGGGCTCTGTACTTGGTCCTCTCTTATTCACTATTTATATTAATGATTTAGACAAAAATGTCCAAAATGCACAACTTCATTTTTATGCTGATGATACTGTTATTTACT
>NW_028159052.1:0-15000 GCF_964263955.1 Coregonus lavaretus | reverse complement strand
AAGTTGTTTGATTGAAAGACATTGGCTTAGTTCAGACCCATAGCCGCCGCTCACCGCGCTCCCCTGCCGCTTGTTTGTAGCCCGCTGTCGGAACGTCGAACGGCCCCGGTGCCATATCGGGATTCCCCCCGCTGAGATAAAAGGGCAGTCTATCCGAGGCCGGTGCTGCTGTGGTATTCTCATGGCACTAAGCCACCCACCGCACCGGAACTAACCGGGACTCACCATAAATAACCGGACCTGTTCTCACAATGTTCCTGTAAAAAGAGATGTTGTGGATAGTTTACATACAGGTTGTATACATTTGTAGCTATATGTACCACAGCTTGGTACTGTAATCATGAGAGGTTGTATACATATGTACCACAGCTTGGTACTGTAATCATGAGAGGTTGTATACATATGTACCACAGCATGGTACTGTTATCATGAGAGGTTGTATACATATGTACCACAGCATGGTACTGTAATCATGAGAGGTTGTATACATATGTACCACAGCATGGTACTGTAATCATGAGAGGTTGTGTACATACAGTGGGGGAAAAAAGTATTTAGTCAGCCACCAATTGTGCAACTTCTCCCACTTAAAAAGATGAGAGAGGCCTGTAATTTTCATCATAGGTACACGTCTACTATGACAGACAAAATGAGAAAAAAATATCCAGAAAATCACATTGTAGGATTTTTAATGAATGTATTTGCAAATTATAGTGGAAAATAAGTATTTGGTCAATAACAAAAGTTTCTCAATACTTTGTTATATACCCTTTGTTGGCAATGACACAGGTCAAACGTTTTCTGTAAGTCTTCACAAGGTTTTCACCCACTGTTGCTGGTATTTTGGCCCATTCCTCCATGCAGATCTCCTCTAGAACAGCGATGTTTTGGGGCTGTCGCTAGGCAACACAGACTATCAACTCCCTCCAAATATTTTCTATGGGGTTGAGATCTGGAGACTGGCTAGGCCACTCCAGGACCTTGAAATGCTTCTTACGAAGCCACTCCTTCGTTGCCCGGGCGGTGTGTTTGGGATCATTGTCATGCTGAAAGACCCAGCCACGTTTCATCTTCAATGCCCTTGCTGATGGAAGGAGGTTTTCACTCAAAATCTCACGATACATGGCCCCATTCATTCTTTCCTTTACACAGATCAGTCGTCCTGGTCCCTTTGCAGAAAAACAGCCCCAAAGCATGATGTTGCCACCCCCATGCTTCACAGTAGGTATGGTGTTCTTTGGATGCAACTCAGCATTCTTTGTCCTCCAAACACGACGAGTTGAATTTTTACCAAAAAGTTCTATTTTGGTTTCATCTGACCATATGACATTCTCCCAATCCTCTTCCGGATCATCCAAATGCACTCTAGCAAACTTCAGACGGGCCTGGACATGTACTGGCTTAAGCAGGGGGACACGTCTCGCACTGCAGGATTTGAGTCCCTGGCGGCGTAGTGTGTTACTGATGGTAGGCTTTGTTACTTTGGTCCCAGCTCTCTGCAGGTCATTCACTAGGTCACCCCGTGTGGTTCTGGGATTTTTGCTCACCGTTCTTGTGATCATTGACCCCACGGGGTGAGATCTTGCGTGGAGCCCCAGATCGAGGGAGATTATCAGTGGTCTTGTATGTCTTCCATTTCCTAATAATTGCTCACTCAGTTGATTTCTTCAAACCAAGCTGCTTACCTATTGCAGATTCAGTCTTCCCAGCCTGGTGCAGGTCTACAATTTGTTTCTGGTGTCCTTTGACAGCTCTTTGGTCTTGGCCATAGTGGAGTTTGGAGTGTGACTGTTTGAGGTTGTGGACAGGTGTCTTTTATACTGATAACAAGTTCAAACAGGTGCCATTAATACAGGTAACGAGTGGAGGACAGAGGAGCCTCTTAAAGAAGAAGTTACAGGTCTGTAAGAGCCAGAAATCTTGCTTGTTTGTAGGTGACCAAATACTTATTTTCCACCATAATTTGAAAATAAATTCATAAAAAATCCTACAATGTGATGTTCTGGATTTTTTTTTCTCAATTTGTCTGTCATAGTTGACGTGTACTTATGATGAAAATTACAGGCCTCTCTCATCTTTTTAAGTGGGAGAACTTGCACAATTGATGGCTGACTAAATACTTTTTTCCCCCACTGTATGTAGCTATATGTACCACTGTAATCACAAGTCATTGTTTTCACTAATGTGTGTGCACAGCTATACATGGTGTGTACCACAAGTATGGAGCTATACACCCCAGAATGGAGCTATACACCCCAGAGTGGAGCTATACACCCCAGAGTGGAGCTATACACCCCAGAGTGGAGCTATACACCCCAGAGTGGAGCTATACACCCCAGAGTGGAGCTATACACCCCAGAGTGGAGCTATACACCCCAGAGTGGAGCTATACACCCCAGAGTGGAGCTATACACCCCAGAATGGAGCTATACACCCCAGAGTGGAGCTATACACCCCAGAGTGGAGCTATACACCCCAGAGTGGAGCTATACACCCCAGTATGGAGCTATACACCCCAGAGTGGAGCTATACACCCCAGAATGGAGCTATACACCCCAGAGTGGAGCTATACACCCCAGAGTGGAGCTATACACCCCAGAGTGGAGCTATACACCCAAGAGTGGAGCTATACACCCCAGAGTGGAGCTATACACCCCAGAGTGGAGCTATACACCCCAGAGTGGAGCTATACACCCCAGAGTGGAGCTATACACCCCAGAGTGGAGCTATACACCCCAGAATGGAGCTATACACCCCAGAGTGGAGCTATACACCCCAGAGTGGAGCTATACACCCCAGAGTGGAGCTATACACCCCAGAGTGGAGCTATACACCCCAGAATGGAGCTATACACCCCAGAATGGAGCTATACACCCCAGAGTGGAGCTATACACCCCAGAGTGGAGCTATACACCCCAGAGTGGAGCTATACACCCCAGCGTGGAGCTATACACCCCAGCATGGAGTGCTTTCACTCTAATCATGAGTCATTGTTAACACCTATGGTACAGTGGCTTGCGAATGTATTCAACCCCCCCTTGGGCATTTTTCCTATTTTGTTGCCTTACATCCTGAAATTAAAATGGATTTTTAGGGGCTTTGTATCATTTGATTTACACAACAGGCCTACCACTTTGAAGATGCAAAATATGTTTTATTGCGAAACAAACAAGAAATAAGACAACAAAACGGAAAACTTGAGCGTGCATAACTTTTCACCCCCCGAAAGTCAATACTTTGTAGAGCCACCCTTTTGCAGCAATTACAGCTGCAAGTCTCTTGTGGTATGTCTCTATAAGCTTGGCACATCTAGCCACTGGGATTTTTGCCCATTCTTCAAGGCGAAACTGCTCCAGCTCCTTCAAGTTGGATGGCTTCCGCTGGTGTACAGCAATCTTTAAGTCATACCACAGATTCTCAATTGGATTGAGGTCTGGGCTTTGACTAGGCCATTCCAAGACATTTAAATGTTTCCCCTTAAACCACTCGAGTGTTGCTTTAGCAGTATGCTTAGGGTCATTGTCCTGCTGGAAGGTGAACCTCTGTCCCAGTCTCAAATCTCTGGAAGACTGAATCAGGTTTCCCTCAAGAATTTCCCTGTATTTAGCACCATCCGTCATTCCATCAATTCTAACCAGTTTCCCAGTCCCTGCTGATGAAAAACATCCCCACAGCAGGATGCTGCGACCATCATGCTTCACTGTGGGGATGATGTTCTCGGGGTGATGAGAGGTATTGGGTTTGCGCCAGACATAGCATTTTCCTTGATGGCCAAAAAGCTAAATTTTAGTTTCATCTGACCAGAGTACCTTCTTCCATATGTTTGGGGAGTCTCCCATATGCCTTTTGGCGAACACCAAACATGTTTGCTTATTTTTTTCTTTAAGCAATGGCTTTTTTCTGGCCACTCTTCCGTAAAGCCCAGCTCTGTAGAGTGTACGGCTTAAAGTGGTCCTATGGACAGATACTCCAATTTCCACTGTGGAGCTTTGCAGCTCCTTCAGGGTTATCTTTGGTCTCTTTGTTGCCTCTCTGATTAATGCCCTCCTTGCCTGGTCCGTGAGTTTTGGTGGGCGGCCCTCTCTTGGCAGGTTTTTTATGGTGCCATATTCTTTAAATGTTTTAATAATGGATTTAATGGTGCTCCATGGGATGTTCAAAGTTTCTGATATTTTTTTATAACCCAACCCTGAACTGTACTTCTCCACAACTTTGTCCCTGACCTGTTTGGAGAGCTCCTTGGTCTTCATGGTGCCGCTTGCTTGGTGGTGCCCCTTGCTTAGTGGTGTTACAAACTCTGGGGCCTTTCAGAACAGGTGTATATATACTGAGATCATGTGACAGATCATGTTTCACTTAGATTGCACACAGGTGGACTTTATATAACTAATTATGTGACTTCTGAAAGTAATTGGTTGCACCAGATCTTATTTAGGGGCTTCATAGCAAAGGGGGTGAATACATATGCACGCACCACTTTTCCATTATTTATTTTGTATAATTTTTTGAAACAAGTTATTTTTTAAATTATTTAAATCACCAATTTGGACTATTTTGTGTATGTCCATTTCATGAAATCCAAATAAAAATCCATTTCAATTACAGGTTGTAATGCAACAAAATAGGAAAAACGCCAAGGGGGATGAATACTTTTGCAAGGCGCTGAATATCACCAGAGAAACACCAGAGAATTATGATAGACTTCGTAATATCGTTATCTTGTAATCCTCCATGTAGTTTGTAATATTGTTATCTTGTAATCCTCCATGTAGTTTGTAATATCCTTATCTTGTAATACTCCATGTAGTTTGCGGTTGATAAACCTCTGAATTATGGACTGAAGTGAAGCTGTTCTCAGCTCAGTTTTCTTTCCACTGAAAAGCCAAAAAAAATACTGAGAGGCAAATGAGAGGCCTGCCGTAGAGGGGGAAAAAAACACACACACACACACACACACACAGAGAGAGAGAGAGAGAGAGACGGAGAGCAGCAGCCGTCCTTCTGGCCAAACGAGTCCAAACTAATATTTAGCCGCTCTGATTTGTAGAGAGCTCCGGGGGCCCTGGCGTCCGGCCGGCCGGCTGGCTGCATAGGCAGGGGGAGGGAGGGGAGAAGGGAGGGATGGAGGGGTAGAGAGCGAGAGAGAGAGAGACAGACACAGACACACACAGAGACACACAGAGCCTCTTGTCCCTTCAGGTGAGCAGGTGCAGCCTTGTCTATCACAGATGCCCTGGGTGCCTTGTTCCATCTGACACCATGCCTGGAGGGCTACTGACCATGACCCACCCCATCCGGTCCGGTCCCTGCCTTGGTGCCGGCTGGGTCCACAGGACGACACAGGTGTGTCTTCTGCTACAGGGAAGCTGCCACTGCTAACATTAGTATGTACACCTCTCTCTCTCTCTCCATCCCTCCCTCCATCTGCCTGCTATGGAGCAACATGAATCACTGAGCGGGGTAATAATGTGAGGAGGGTGTGTTGGGCCAGGGGGGGCGAGGGGGCGAGGGGTGATGTTTAGGGAAATCAAACCATCCTTTATTCAAATCACACACAACAACATGTTGAATTCAGGAGAGGACATGTTGTCATCCATCCAGTGTAGCCAGCAGGCCTGTCCAGGTTTGTATTAGTCACTGTTCTGTTTAGAGTGAAAACCTTAAAGTGTCCTCTCCTCTCTGGGGTCTGTGTTACAAGGCCAAGTAGCTCGCTAACCTACTGCTCATTTACTACAATACTTTCTCTGTGAAGAGGAAAATAAATGGGGAGGAAAGAGGAGAGGAGACATTTTGTTCCAGATGTGCTTAGTGAGTAAAATAAATAATACGAAATATAGCTCTCTCTCTCTCTCTCTCTCTCTCTCTCTCTCTCTCTCTCTGTCTCTCTCTCTCTCTCTCTGTCTCTCTCTCTCTCTCTCTCTCTCTCTCTCTCTCTCTCTCTCTCTCTCTCTCTCTCTGTCTCTGTCTCTGTCTCTGTCTCTCTCTCTCTCTCTCTCTCTCTCTCTCTCTCTCTCGCTCTCTCTCTCTCTCTCTCGCTCTGTCTCTCTCTCTCTCTCTCTCTCTCTGTCTCTCTCTCTCTCTCTCTCTCTCTCTCTCTCTCTCTCTCTCTGTCTCTGTCTCTCTCTGTCTCTCTCTGTCTCTCTCTCTGTCTCTCTCTCTCTCGCTCTCTCTCTCGCTCTCTCTCTCGCTCTCTCTCTCTCTCTCTCTCTCTCTCTGTCTCTGTCTCTCGCTCTCTCTCTTGCTCTCGCTCTCTCTCTCTCATTCTCTCTCTCTATATATATGTATCTCTATATCTCTCTCTGCCTCTCTCTCTCTCTCTTGCTTCTCCTTCATTTTTGAACTATGGTCTTTCTCTCTCTTTGAGTCAACTACTCACCACATTTTATGCACCGCAGTGCTAGCTAGCTGTAGCTTATACTTTCAGTACTAGATATATTTGCTGATCCTTTAATTGGGTGGACAACATGTCAGTTTATGCTGCAAGAGCTCTGATAGGTTAGAGGATGTCCTCCGGAAGTTGTCATAATTACTGTGTAAGTCTATGGAAGGGGGTGAAAACCATGAGCCTCCTAGGTTTTGTATTGAAGTCAATGTACCCAGTGGAGGACGGAAGCTAGCTGTCCTCCGGCTACACCATGATGCTCCCTTACAGAGTGCTGCTGAGGCTACGGTAGACCTTCATTGCAAAACAGTGTGTTTTAATTTGGTGACGTGAATATATTTAGTATAGTTTTATCTAAAAATGATTCACTATTTTTATTTTTATGAAATTCACTTAGGAGGATGGTCCTCCCCTTCCTCCTCTGAGGAGCCTCCACTGATACACACATGCTGTGGGAATCCAGATAGTAAATCCTGATAAAGCTTGATAAGATAGGCTAGCTTAGATGTGACTGGCTCAGTTCTAGCTCTGTGGTAGCATACAAACACACACACACACACACACACACAAACACACACACACACACACACACACACACACACTGCGATCTGCAGACTAGCTAAAAGACTAGCTAAAAGGTTATTTTTCAAAGAGAGATGAATTTGTATTGAACATTTCATTAACCAGGTCAGTCTAAACTGAAGATAACCTGCAGTACATGCATTTGTATTGAACCTTTCTTTAACCTGGTCAGTCTGAACTGAAGATAACCTGCAGTAGATTAATTGATATTGAACATTTCTTTAACCAGGTCAGTCTGAACTGAAGATAACCTGCAGTAGATTAATTGATATTGAACCTTTCTTTAACCAGGTCGGTCTGAACTGAAGATAGCCTGCAGTAAATGGATTTATATTGAACCTTTCTTTAACCAGGTCAGTCTGAACTGAAGATAACCTGCAGTAAATGCATTTGTATTGAACCTTTCTTTAACCAGGTCAGTCTGAACTGAAGATAACCTGCAGCAGATTAATTGATATTGAACCTTTCTTTAACCAGGTCAGTCTGAACTGAAGATAACCTGCAGCAGATTAATTGATATTGAACCTTTCTTTAACCAGGTCAGTCTGAACTGAAGATAACCTGCAGCAGATTAATTGATATTGAACCTTTCTTTAACCAGGTCAGTCTGAACTGAAGATAACCTGCAGCAGATTAATTGATATTGAACCTTTCTTTAACCAGGTCAGTCTGAACTGAAGATAACCTGCAGCAGATTAATTGATATGGAACCTTTCTTTAACCTGGTCAGTCTGAACTGAAGATAACCTGCAGTAAATGCATTTATATTGAACCTTTCTTTAACCAGGTCAGTCTGAACTGAAGATAACCTGCAGCAGATTAATTGATATTGAACCTTTCTTTAACCAGGTCAGTCTGAACTGAAGATAACCTGCAGCAGATTAATTGATATTGAACCTTTCTTTAACCAGGTCAGTCTGAACTGAAGATAACCTGCAGCAGATTAATTGATATTGAACCTTTCTTTAACCAGGTCAGTCTGAACTGAAGATAACCTGCAGCAGATTAATTGATATTGAACCTTTCTTTAACCAGGTCAGTCTGAACTGAAGATAACCTGCAGCAGATTAATTGATATTGAACCTTTCTTTAACCAGGTCAGTCTGAACTGAAGATAACCTGCAGTAACCTGTTTTCTGTCTTGTAACTGTCTCTGTGGGTTGTGGAGGGTTTTTAGTCTCACCCTTCCTACAGTACTTGACATTTCCCAAGTGGCTGCCAAATGTTTGTTTGTGTCACGGTGTGGGTGTGTAGTCTGTTGTAGCTGTGGAACAGGGAGAGAGAGGTTGAAAACCACTTCTCTGACCCTCCCTTCTGTGTACGAGCTTAGTAAAGAAAAAATATATAAACGACATCGGCTCTGCTTTTACAGACTCACAGTAGTTTTCAGGATCTCCTCTGTCACCTGCTGTAAGGTAGTTTTCAGGATCTCCTCTGTCACCTGCTGTGAGGTAGTTTTCAGGATCTCCTCTGTCACCTGCTCTAAGGTAGTTTTCAGGATCTCCTCTGTCACCTGCTGTGAGGTAGTTTTCAGGATCTCCTCTGTCACCTGCTGTGAGGTAGTTTTCAGGATCTCCTCTGTCACCTGCTGTAAGGTAGTTTTCAGGATCTCCTCTGTCACCTGCTGTGAGGTAGTTTTCAGGATCTCCTCTGTCACCTGCTGTGAGGTAGTTTTCAGGATCTCCTCTGTCACCTGCTGTGAGGTAGTTTTCAGGATCTCCTCTGTCACCTGCTGTAAGGTAGTTTTCAGGATCTCCTCTGTCACCTGCTGTGAGGTAGTTTACAGGATCTCCTCTGTCACCTGCTGTGAGGTAGTTTTCAGGATCTCCTCTGTCACCTGCTGTGAGGTAGTTTTCAGGATCTCCTCTGTCACCTGCTGTGAGGTAGTTTACAGGATCTCCTCTGTCACCTGCTGTAAGGTAGTTTTCAGGATCTCCTCTGTCACCTGCTGTGAGGTAGTTTTCAGGATCTCCTCTGTCACCTGCTGTGAGGTAGTTTTCAGGATCTCCTCTGTCACCTGCTGTGAGGTAGTTTTCAGGATCTCCTCTGTCACCTGCTGTAAGGTAGTTTTCAGGATCTCCTCTGTCACCTGCTGTGAGGTAGTTTTCAGGATCTCCTCTGTCACCTGCTGTAAGGTAGTTTTCAGGATCTCCTCTGTCACCTGCTGTAAGGTAGTTTTCAGGATCTCCTCTGTCACCTGCTGTGAGGTAGTTTTCAGGATCTCCTCTGTCACCTGCTGTGAGGTAGTTTTCAGGATCTCCTCTGTCACCTGCTGTGAGGTAGTTTTCAGGATCTCCTCTGTCACCTGCTGTAAGGTAGTTTTCAGGATCTCCTCTGTCACCTGCTGTGAGGTAGTTTACAGGATCTCCTCTGTCACCTGCTGTGAGGTAGTTTTCAGGATCTCCTCTGTCACCTGCTGTGAGGTAGTTTTCAGGATCTCCTCTGTCACCTGCTGTGAGGTAGTTTTCAGGATCTCCTCTGTCACCTGCTGGAAGGTAGTTTTCAGATGCTGGCTCTGCATTTAGCGATTCGTTCCAAAGCTTTCTGTAAATCTGCGCGTCATACAACAACCGCTGTAACCACACTAACTCTCTTTACCATGACATCAACTACCACCACTATTGACAAACTCTCCTGATTTTAAAACTAAATGCATTCTGGGTTTATATTAGCGGTCCTTGTTGTGTTGGGGTGCCGTCTCCTTGTCTAGCTAGCGCGGTAGGAGAAGTGTGTTTGTGTGTTGTGTGTGTGTGTTTGCATGCGTGCATGTGTGTGTGTGTTTGTGTGTGTGTGTTTGTGTGTGTGTGTTTGTGTGTGTTTGTGTGTGTGTGTTTGTGTTTGTGTGTTTGTGTGCAGCAGAAAAAGAGTGAGAGAATGTCACCCCTAGTCTCATATGTCATATTGTTAGTCATAGATACGCCTCAAGGTCGCCTGGCTCGCTCGGCTCTCCGACATGAATAATCTATAAGAGGTTCCCTCCTTTGACTAAATGCATGGAAATGTGTCTGGCATGGATTATTTATGCCTTAATATGCGTCCAGTGAATGGACAATCTGCTGTGAGAGAGAGGACAAGAGACAGAGAAGGGGTAGAGAGAGAGAGAGAGAGAGAGAGAGAGAGAGAGAGAGAGAGAGAGAGAGAGAGAGAGAGAGAGAGAGAGAGAGAGAGAGAGAGAGAGAGAGAGAGAGAGAGAGAGAGAACATTGCCAAATGCCAGCTTCATTATCTAGGTCTGGCAGGCCACACATCTTCTAAGATTGTACGTCTGACACAGGTTGATGGTGGATAGTGGACAGCAGTGTTAGTAGAGATTTTAGTAAGGCAGCTTTCAGAGTATAGAGGTTGGTGCTGCTATATGATCACCACTGATTGATGTGGTGGTACAGGGTTCAGAGTATAGAACCCCTGCATTGTTTAAAGCAGGGGTTCCAATACCTTTTCAATGGGGACAAACCCTTCCATCATTGGGGAACATCCCGCGCCCCCCCCCCCCCCCCCCCACCCACTATCTATTTCTATGGGCTAAAGCACTGTTCATGACACAAAACTGTTTTTGTCGGTCTTGTCGGTGGAGAGAATTGTTCACGACGTTTAAACTTTAGATCCTACAATTCTACACATTTTGTAATGGGGTGCAAAGAACATTTTGCCGTTTTTAAAACACATTTTCTTAGAATTCTATACATTTTGCCATGTCTAACGTGTGTATTGGTGAAATTTGAGTGACAAAAAAAGTTTTACAGCAATATTTTTTAAAAATAAACACAAATAAAACATTAGCTGACAATGGGCTAGTTGATCTGGACATTTGCCAAGTTATAAAGAGCTCTCTAAGGTCTGCAATAACAAAGGAACTGATGATCCATTAACCGATTTAGAAATATTACTATTACAACTTTCAACAGTAAGTTTCAAGAGCCCCACACTTTGGGAACCACCGGTTTAAAGCATTGTGCTTAAGCCATTTAGTGTGTGTTTGTTTGTCTCTCTCTTTCTTTCTTGCTCTCTCTCTCTCTCTCTTTCCATATCAATTCAATTTCAATTCAATTTAAGGGCTTTATTGGCATGGGAAACGTATGTTAACATTGCCAAAGCAAGTGAAGTAGATAGTAAACAAAAAGTGAAATAAACAATAAATATTAACAGTAAACATTACACTCAGAAGTTCCAAAAGAATAAAGACATTTCAAATGTCATATTATGTATATATACAGTGTTGTAACAATGTGCAAATAGTTAAAGTACAAATGGGAAAATAAATAATCTCTCTCTCACCCCCAAACTCTCTCTCTCTCTCTCTCTCTCTCTCTCTCTCTCTCTCTCTCTCTCTCTCTCTCTCTGTCTCTCTGTCTCTCTCTCTCTCTCGCTCTCTCTCTCTCTCTCTCGCTCTCTCTCTCTCTCTCTCACCCCCAGCCTCTCTCTGTCTCTCTCTCTCACCCCCAGCCTCTCTCTGTCTCTCTCTCTCTTCCTTTGTGTGAGTGTGTATGCTCTGTCCTGCTCGTCCAGTTGACTCCATCTTGTCTTGGCCAGTCCTCCTGCTTCTTCTCTTCTCTCTCCAGTTCAGTGCTTTACCAGGGAAATGTCAGCCTCACTGTTTGGCCTTCTTCAAACATTTGTGAAGAGTTAAACGAATCTCTCTGGCTTAGAGGAGCCAGTCCCAGAGCACAGGACAGTACAGGCTGCTGACCTATAGAGCACTGCAAATACGTGTGTGTGTGTTTGTGTACACAGCAAAGACTTATTTGCTTCATCCTCACAAAGAACAGTTCAAGCACATCCCGTCAGCTGGGAAACAAAACTCTAATCTTCTCCTGTTCATGGTTCAAGAAAGAACCCCTGTGATATTCAATGTCCCACACTCATAGAAAAAAAGGGTTCCAGAAGGGTCGGCTGTCCAAATAGGAGAACCCTTTTTAGTTCCAGGAACTTTTTGGTTCCAGGTAGAACTATTTTGGGTTCCATGTAGAACCCTCTGTGGAAAGAGTTCTACACGGAACCAAAAAAGGGTTCTACCTGGAGCCTAAAAGGGTTCTACCTGGAGCCTAAAAGGGTTCTTCAAAGGTTATCCTATGGGGACAGCCGGAGAACCGTTTTAGGTTCTAGATAGCACCTTTTTTTCCCCTAAAAGTGCAGCTAGAAGTTAAAACAACACCCTTATCCCAAAAAGCTGCTCCTTTAAAACCAAACCTCTGGGACTGTTATTGATTGGCCAGCTAGACCACTGGGAAACCAAACCTCTGGGACTGTTATTGATTGGCCAGCTAGACCACTGGGAGTTATTCAAGCGCCATGATAACTCACAGGTCACTTCCCCCCCTGCTCAGACTTTGCGTGCCTCAACCAATGGTTGCGTGCCACGTCATTGACTATGCCTTCGGACACCAGATGACTGTTATCTATGATGTGGGTTAGCTGATATGTAAATTATCTATCCAGGCGTTGGTAGATCTGGCATGCGGCTGGGCAGAGGAACAAGCCCCCTGTGATCCACCTGGGCTAAGTGGCCAACCAAAAAACACTCCCAGAGGTTTGTTTCTGGGACATAACAGCAGTGGGTAATGATATAATACTGGATGTACATTAATCTCAGAACAAGCATGAGCCTTCTTCTCTAACGAGCGCCAAATGAAGACGTCACTGGAGACAAGACGAGGTTGATTAATGAGGATTAGAAGGCCAAGTGGTGATTGCCTGTTTTCAGAAGAGCTCTGTCCTCGTCTCGTCTGAGAGCTCTGAGATACCTTGACTCTCAAAATAGGATTGGGCTGAGATGAGATGAGTAGTTGTAATGATGTAAAGGTGAATACCTCAGCTTCCTCTCAGGTTATACCTCAGCTTCCTCTCAGGTTATACCTCAGCTTCCTCTCAGGTTATACCTCAGCTTCCTCTCAGGTTATACCTCAGCTTCCTCTCAGGTTATACCTCAGCTTCCTCTCAGGTTATACCTCAGCTTCCTCTCAGGTGAATACCTCAGCTTCCTCTCAGGTTATACCTCAGCTTCCTCTCAGGTTATACCTCAGCTTCCTCTCAGGTTATACCTCAGCTTCCTCTCAGGTTATACCTCAGCTTCCTCTCAGGTTATACCTCAGCTTCCTCTCAGGTTATACCTCAGCTTCCTCTCAGGTTATACCTCAGCTTCCTCTCAGGTTATACCTCAGCTTCCTCTCAGGTTATACCTCAGCTTCCTCTCAGGTTATACCTCAGCTTCTTCTCAGGTTATACCTCAGCTTCCTCTCAGATTATACCTCAGCTTCTTCTCAGGTTGTACCTCAGCTTCCTCTCAGGTTGTACCTCAGCTTCCTCTCAGGTTGTACCTCAGCTTCCTCTCAGGTTATACCTCAGCTTCCTCTCAGGTTGTACCTTAGTCTTCCTCTCAGACTGTACCTTAGTCTTCCTCTCAGACTGTACCTTAGTCTTCCTCTCAGACTGTACCTTAGTCTTCCTCTCAGGCTGTTGAGCAGTTGGAGATGGTTGTCTTGGTAACTGAGCCAGTTGGTGATGGTTGTCTTGGTAACTTCATGTCTCCTCACATTTCATATGAGTTTGTTGTTACTTACTTATGTACTCCTTCAGGCTGCTTCCTGGTTAATACTCTTTATAACATTCTGCTAGTGGAGTTCCTGGTTAATACTCTTTATAACATTCTGCTAGTTGAGTTCCTGGTTAATACTATTTTATAACATTCTGCTAGTGGAGTTCCTGGTTAATACTCCTTTATAACATTCTGCTAGTGGAGTTCCTGGTTAATACTCTTTATAACATTCTGCTAGTGGAGTTCCTGGTTAATACTCTTTATAACATTCTGCTAGTTGAGTTCCTGGTTAATACTATTTTATAACATTCTGCTAGTGGAGTTCCTGGTTAATACTCCTTTATAACATTCTGCTAGTGGAGTTCCTGGTTAATACTCTTTATAACATTCTGCTAGTTGAGTCCCTGGTTAATACTCTTTATAACATTCTGCTAGTTGAGTTCCTGGTTAATACTCTTTATAACATTCTGCTAGTTGAGTTCCTGGTTAATACTCTTTATAACATTCTGCTAGTTGAGTTCCTGGTTAATACTCTTTATAACATTCTGCTAGTGGAGTTCCTGGTTAATACTCTTTATAACATTCTGCTAGTGGAGTTCCTGGTTAATACTCTTTATAACATTCTGCTAGTGGAGTTCCTGGTTAATACTCTTTATAACATTCTGCTAGTGGAGTTCCTGGTTAATACTCTTTATAACATTCTGCTAGTTGAGTTCCTGGTTAATACTCTTTATAACATTCTGCTAGTGGAGTTCCTGGTTAATACTCTTTATAACATTCTGCTAGTTGAGTTCCTGGTTAATACTCTTTATAACATTCTGCTAGTGGAGTTCCTGGTTAATACTCTTTATAACAGTTCTGCTAGTTGAGTTCCTGGTTAATACTCTTTATAACATTCTGCTAGTTGAGTTCCTGGTTAATACTCTTTATAACATTCTGCTAGTGGAGTTCCTGGTTAATACTCTTTATAACATTCTGCTAGTGGAGTTCCTGGTTAATACTCTTTATAACATTCTGCTAGTGGAGTTCCTGGTTAATATCTTTATAACATTCTGCTAGTGGAGTTCCTGGTTAATACTCTTTATAACATTCTGCTAGTTGAGTTCCTGGTTAATACTCTTTATAACATTCTGCTAGTGGAGTTCCTGGTTAATACTCTTTATAACATTCTGCTAGTGGAGTTCCTGGTTAATACTCTTTATAACATTCTGCTAGTGAGTTCCTGGTTAATACTCTTTATAACATTCTGCTAGTTGAGTTCCTGGTTAATACTCTTTATAACATTCTGCTAGTTGAGTTCCTGGTTAATACTCTTTTATAACATTCTGCTAGTGAGTTCCTGGTTAATACTCTTTTATAACATTCTGCTAGTGGAGTTCCTGGTTAATACTCTTTATAACATTCTACAGCCTTTAGTTGGGGTAAGGAGGGTCAGACACTGGACCACTCAACCCTGAATAGGACTATACACTGGCTACTTAATAGTTGTAGTGAGTGTCTTGTTA
>NW_028159053.1:40000-47154 GCF_964263955.1 Coregonus lavaretus | reverse complement strand
TGAAAGGAGGCCAGTTATGGACATAACAACATACCACATTAACAGACAAGGCAAGGCTCCATGCTTTTCCTCCACTGTATCCCCCCCCCCCCCCATACTTAAACACATTATTGTGTACATAAAGATGGAAATAACTTTCTGCCAAGAAGGGAATTATAGGTGGAAATGGAGGTAGCTCACTAGGTAGCTGTCATTACTGAATAATAACAGTAGCTAGCTGTAGTGAATGACATCCTGTTGCAGTAGAGAGAGAGAGTGAGGAATATTATGATTCAACAGCTTCCCCCCAGCCGCTCTCTCCTCTTCTCCAGGTCTGGGAGAGGACAGCTTCCCCCCAGCCCCTCTCTTCTCCAGGTCTGGGAGAGGACAGCTTCCCCCCAGCCCCTCTCTTCTACAGGTCTGGGAGAGGACAGCTTCCCCCCAGCCCCTCTCTTCTACAGGTCTGGGAGAGGACAGCTTCCCCCCAGCCCCTCTCTTCTCCAGGTCTGGGAGAGGACAGCTTCCCCCCCAGCCCCTCTCTTCTCTTCTCCAGGTCTGGGAGAAGACAGCTTCCCCCCAGCCCCTCTCTTCTCCAGGTCTGGGAGAGGACAGCTTCCCCCCAGCCCCTCTCTTCTACAGGTCTGGGAGAGGACAGCTTCCCCCCAGCCCCTCTCTTCTCCAGGTCTGGGAGAGGACAGCTTCCCCCCAGCCCCTCTCTTCTCTTCTCCAGGTCTGGGAGAAGACAGCTTCCCCCCAGCCCCTCTCTTCTCTTCTCCAGGTCTGGGAGAGGACAGCTTCCCCCCCAGCCCCTCTCTCTTCTCCAGGTCTGGGAGAGGACAGCTTCCCCCCCAGCCCCTCTCTTCTCTTCTCCAGGTCTGGGAGAGGACAGCTTCCCCCCCAGCCCCTCTCTTCTCCAGGTCTGGGACGAGGACAGCTTCCCCCCAGCCCCTCTCTTCTCTTCTCCAGGTCTGGGAGAGGACAGCTTCCCCCCCAGCGACCACAGCAGCCTGTCTGAGGGGCACTAGTACCATTCATACCCAAATCACCTCTGGAGTAGCAGGACCAGGCAAGGGAAAGAGAGGGTGCGTCCCAAATGACATCATATTCTATGTACCCTCATCAAAAGTAGTGCACTCTATAGGGTATACGATGCCATTTGGGAGCAGTAAATGAATGCAGGAGTGCTATGTGACATGCCAACACATTGAGGTCGTAGCCCAAGACAGACAGACGGGCGGACAGACAGAGACAGACAGGGCACTCAATCACCTATAGATCAATCAGGGCTGGCACTAACACACACACACACACACACACACACAGTCAGACACACACACACACACACACACACACACACACACAGTCAGACACACACACACACACACAGGTGCATGCGCACACACACAGCAGACTGGCACCAATTCAGCCGCTCCACCAGAGCGAGAGAGGGAGGGAGGGAGGGAGGGAGGAGGGAGGGAGGGAGGGAGGGAGGGAGAGAGGGAGGGAGAGAGGGAGGGAGGGAGGGAGAGAGGGGAGGAGGGAGAGAGGGAGGGAGGGAGGGAGGGAGGGAGGGAGGGAGGGAGGGGAGGGAGGGAGGGAGGGAGGGAGGGAGAGAGGGAGGAGGGAGGGAGGGAGGGAGGGAGGGAGGGAGGGAGGGAGAGAGGGAGGGAGAGAGGGAGGGAGGGAGGGAGGGAGGGAGGGAGGGAGGGAGGGAGGAGGGAGGGAGGGAGGGAGGGAGGGAGGGAGGGAGGGGAGGGAGGGAGGGAGGGAGGGAGGGAGGAGGAGGGAGAGAGGGAGGGAGGGGGATCTGAAGTGGACAGTGTTGATCTGATAGAGCTGCTGTGAGTTCCTGGACACTATGTCCTGAGAGGAGAGGACCAATTTCTTTGTTTTATTTATTTTATTTTATTTAACTAGGCAAATTCTTATTTACAATGACGGCCTACACCGGCCAAACCCGGACGACGCTGGGCCAATTGTGCCCTATGGGACTCCCAATCACGGCCGGTTGTGATACAGCCTGAAATCGAACCAGGGGTTCTGTAGCGACGCCTCAAGCACTGAGATGCAGTGCCTTAGACCACTGCGCCGCTCGGGAGCCCTTTGTGTGTGAACATGTGTGCGCATCATTCTGTCTGTCTAGGAATTCACGTTCTCAGCCAACCACAGCCCCTGATGATGGACACTCTCTGTAAGCCTCGCCGCTGATAAGAAAATGAGTGTTTGTTTAACCATTAAATGAGCCTTTGAGAATATCAGTTGGACACTTTAATACTTATCTGGGTGTTGAGAAACACCAGCTGTAGCTGTTCAAAGATGCAAGAGTCAAACATGAGTCAAACATAACCTCTGAATCAGGCTATGACCGTATGGGGAAAAGCTTTACTTTGAAGATGAATGAAAACAACACTGGAGGAAAGAATCAATGCTATGTCTATTTTCAGACAAAATGTGTTTGTTCCCGCTTTATCTAAATAGGAATGACCCAAATAATAACGGAATGTTCCGTTGAGTCATGGTGAAGCTGATGACATTGGAAGTCAGCAGAATGCTTTGGTGTTTGGTCGGAGCATTCGATTCTATCTGTGATTCAGATTATTCTGATCTGGGTGTTTTGTGTTACGGTGTGTCTTCTCCGTGTGTGTGTGTGTGTGTGTGTGTGTGTGTGTGTGTGTGTGTGTGTTTGGGGGGGGGGTTGAAGTGTGTGTGTGTGTGTGTGTGTGTGTGTGTGTGGGGGGGGGGGGGGGGGGGGGTTGAAGTGTGTGTGCGTGTACGGGGAAACAGTCAGGCCACAGAAGTCTGAATAATTGGGATTGAGCATGTTGTTAAAGCTGCAATATGTAACTTTTAGGGGGACCTGACCAAATTCACAAACACATGTGAGTTACAGATCTGTCATTCTCATTGAAAGCAAGTCTAAGAAAAGCTGTAGATCTGTTCTATGTGCGTTATTTCTACGTTTTGTTTTTTGCATCTTTTACTTTCGGTTCTATACACCAGCTTCAAAACACTTGAAAATACAATATTTCCGGGTAATGAAAAAATTGATGGTACAATGATTCTCTACCAGTGGAGGCTCCTCAGAGGAGGAAGGGGAGGACCATCCTCCTCAGTAAATTTCATAAACATTTAAATTATAAAACATTTTCACAAAGTTATCCTTTTTAGATAAAACCATACTAAATATATTCACATCACCAAATAATTGATTAAAACACACTGTTTTGCAATGAAGGTCTACAGTAGCCTCAACAGCCCTCTGTAGGGTAGCACCATGGTGTAGCCGGAGGACAGCTAGCTTCGATCCTCCTCTGGGTACATTGACTTTAATACAAAATCTAGGAGGCTCATGGTTCTCGCCCCCTTCCATAGACTTCCATAGTAATTATGACAACTTCCGGAGGACGTCCTCCAACCTATCAGAGCTCTTGCAGCATGAACTGACATGTTGTCCACCCAATCAAAGGATCAGAGAATGACTCTAGTACTGAAAGCATAAGCTACAGCTAGCTAGCACTGCAGTGCATAAAATGCAATGAGTAGTTAACTTAAAGAGAGAGAGACAATAATTGAACAGTTTTGAACAAATTAATTTCTTCCAAAATGAAATAAAAGCAAGAGAGAGAGAGAGTTTTTTTCATTTTTTTTTTTCACTTTTAGTTTCACTTACTTAGCTAGCAAATGCAGCTAGCTAGTCTAGCCTACTGAAACACCCTGCTCAAGTCAAGGTAAGCTTTTAGTTTAACCAATTTATTGCCACCGGGCCCGCCGGTGTAACTGCTAAACTGCTAACTGACTATACACCGTAAAGCTACTGCATGATTGTAGCGGGTTTACTAACGCGTTAGTTCAATTAGCTATGTTGACTATGACGTTACTTTAGCTAATATGGTGACAACGATGTAGGCTGTGTGTAGCAGTTATGATATGATTTGGCTTGGAAATATGGTTTTCGCTTGGTCACATGCAGCTGATGTGTTGTGCATTGAAGTCCACAAACGAAGGGAAAAGGTGAGAGGAGGGGAGCACACAGATGGAAGAAGGAATACGACGTGGCTGCTTTGAAAGTGAAATGTTTCTTAAAAACGGAATAAAACGGAGCCAAACGGGGATAAACATACCTGAATTTGTCCAATAGAAACTCGCTTTTTTTCAACTGTTGGACTAAATGATTACACCCTAGATCAGCTAGATGCAGGCAAGAGTGTGCAAGGCGGTATTGAATGTGCCGCTGTCTGTCACCCTAAACATTTTCTCTCGACCTGTGTGCACCTACGTTGTAATCTTTAATTCATAGGCTAGGCTGTGTGTGATGTAGTAGCCTAAACCTATCGATTGTCACGCCCTGGCTCTGGGGACACTTGTATGTTGAGCCAGGGTGTGCATTTCATTTGTTTATCTAGTATGTGTATTTCTATGTTGGCCTGAGTGGCTCCCAATCAGAGGCAACGAGTGTCAGCTGTCGTTGGTTGTCTCTGATTGGGAGCCATATTTAAACTGTCTGTTTCCCATTTGTGTTTGTGGGATCTTGTTTCAAGTCTGTTTATGTTAGACCGTGAACTGTCACGTATCGTTTGTTGTTTTGATCGTGTCTCTAATTAAAGAGTATGTTTGCCTGCAACGCTGCGCCTTGGTCCTCTGTTCCCGACGATCGTGACAGAAGATCCCACCAAGACTGGACCAAGCAGCAAGTCCAGGAGCCAGCGCCTGAGAGATCTCTAGCGGATCTCCTTCGCCTCCTCGACTGGGTCAAGCCATGTGAGGAAGAGAGGGGCTTGACGTGGAGGCAGAAGGGCGAAAGGCTGGCGAGGAGCATGGAGACCTGGTCCACGGGTAGGAGTGAAGCCCATAAATTTTTTAGGGGGGGGCTAACGCCGTGGACGACGGGGCAGCAGGAGGCCGCCAGGTTACGGGAGTCACTGGTCACCAGGGGGAAGGAGGATGTAGAGGCACGGCGAGAGGTACTGGCGTGTGTTGCCAGTCCGGTCCGGCCTGTTCCTGATCCCCACGTAGGGCCAGTGGTGTGTGTTCCCAGTACGGTCCGGCCTGTTCCTGCCACTCGCACCAAGTCAGTGGTGCGCTTCGTCAGCCCGGTCCGGCCCGCTCCTGCTCCCCGCACCAAGTCAGTGGTGCGTTTCGTCAGCCCGGCGCGGCCCGCTCCTGCTCCCCACACCAAGCCAGTGGTGTGCGTCGTCAGTCCGGCACGGCCCGTGCCTGTTCCACCGGTGGCTGGTCCGGCACCGGTCAGATGCTTCACGCCGGAGCTAGAGCAATCCGCTCCACCAGTGTGCAGTCCAGCTCCGGCCAGCGGGGCCAGACCGGACCAGGGGTACTTTGGGGGGTTGGAGAGGGAGCGGGGATCAGGCCCGGAGCCGGATCCGCCGCCTAAGCGGAGTGCCCACCCGGTCCCTCCCCTGTGGTGTTTGGTGGGCGCGGTCGGAGTCCGCGCCTTTAGGGGGGGGTACTGTCACGCCCTGGCTCTGGGGACACTTGTATGTTGAGCCAGGGTGTGCATTTCATTTGTTTATCTAGTATGTGTATTTCTATGTTGGCCTGAGTGGCTCCCAATCAGAGGCAACGAGTGTCAGCTGTCGTTGGTTGTCTCTGATTGGGAGCCATATTTAAACTGTCTGTTTCCCATTTGTGTTTGTGGGATCTTGTTTCAAGTCTGTTTATGTTAGACCGTGAACTGTCACGTATCGTTTGTTGTTTTGATCGTGTCTCTAATTAAAGAGTATGTTTGCCTGCAACGCTGCGCCTTGGTCCTCTGTTCCCGACGATCGTGACATCGATGTTACATTGAGCTGGGTGAATGGAATATGAATGACAGTCATCCAATATGCTGTATTAGAAATAAGGCCAAGCTCATAAAAAAATAAATAAAAAAAAGCATATTGCACCTTTAAAGAGAGGAACACCGTTCACCTTTCAGCTACAGAACATACAGTATATCCAGGGGGCCTTGCTACAATTCCTCTAGCAAACATCCACTGCCTCTGCTTTAGGTCAGCTCAATCAATACAAACACATCCATTCCAGAACTATGGCAACGTTAAACGGGACAATACACTAATCGTACCACTAAAAACAAAAGCACAAACCCCACGTATTCCCAATATGTCGTACTGTATGACACATACTTGCTATATTCGTAACGTCTGACAGAAGGAGGATATACTCTAGAGCTGTGTAACAGTACTGAGACCTCCACTCAACCTTCCAAGACCCACCACTTGATCTCTCAAAACCGGGGGGTCAGTTTACAGACAGCTCAATAATTAAACGGTGAGAGTCATCAGCGAAGTTGATCATTTAATGAAAATGAAAAGCCCCGGAGCAGAGCGGAGCGCCTTCGACTCGGCACACGCTTCATTAACGAAAGATAATGGTTCTGAGGCGCTGAATAAACGCTGCGTGGCACACGCGTGTGCGGCGCTGGAGGACCGAGAGGATTGTGTTGTAATATACACGTTAAAATGACCACCGTGCCTCCAACAGGTCTCTGTGTGTGAAGACACAGTAAGCACCACCCCTCCCCCCTCCACCACTACTTTTAAATTGGGTCTCACGTCTTCCTCCTCCACCCCGCCCCCCCCACCATCACTAATCCTCCATCCTCCCTACCACACCAAAGAAAGACTAACTGGGCTGGCTAGCCAGGCGGAAAATGGAGTATCCCACCCCGCTCTATTTTAATTCCATAAAACCTTCACCGACACACTTAGGATATTATTTATAATTTGCCTGTGGAGCTGAGAGTCAGGGAGCAGGGAGTCAGGAAGCAAGGGAGTCAGGAAGCAAGGGAGTCAGGAAGCAAGGGAGTCGGAGTCAGGGAGAGAGCAATAGATGAGGGCTGGGGGAAGCTGGGAGTCAGGGAGAGAGCCATAGATGAGGGCTGGGGGAAGCTGGGAGTCAGGGAGAGAGCAATAGATGAGGGCTGGGGGAAGCTAGGAGTCAGGGAGAGAGCAATAGATGAGGGCTAGGGGAAGCTAGGAGTCAGAGAGAGAGCAATAGATGAGGGCTGGGGGAAGCTGGGAGTCAGGGAGAGAGCAATAGATGAGGGCTGGGGGAAGCTAGGAGTCAGAGAGAGAGCAATAGATGAGGGCTGGGGGAAGCTGGGAGTCAGAGAGAGAGCAATAGATGAGGGCTGGGGGAAGCTAGGAGTCAGGGAGAGA